>NC_135726.1:38582466-38851504 GCF_964656455.1 Halichoerus grypus | reverse complement strand
AAATGCTGCTGAGAGTTCCTAATGGGATGAGGATCTCCTCTCTCCCCCCAACAGTCACCACTATTTCTGAGTTTCCTGGAACTGGAGTATGTCCACGTACTTCCTAAAGACCTACCATGGTAGCTGTCAAAAGGCCCACAGGGCTGGAGACCTACACCTAGAGCAACCTAGGAGGACAATTTTGGGCCTCTTTATGGAGCAGGCATCGTCCCTCCCAGCAGCCCCCACTTTCAGGGCCATCCAGAAAAGTCCAGTTTATTTGGTTCTTTCTGTGTGGATGAGCTGAAAGTCACAGACAAGGAAAAGGGGAGAAATGGGAAAAGATGGAAGGCGCATGCCATTTGCACATGTTACAAATCCAGGTATCCCGGACCAGCATAAAAACCTGCTAACATGTCAGAAATGTCATGGGAGGGAAGTGAGTGGGCCGTGGGCATAACAGAGAATAAACAATTGAATTTGATGAAATGAATAAATTTAAAAACTAGAGAAGGGACTCGCACAGACCAATCATGAACAGAAATGAGCTGTGGAGTCTGATCAGCTCTGGGCATGAAATCCCAAACTAGTGTTTTTAAATCAGGGCATGGAGGCAGGTAATCAGGAGGGAAATATGTCAGTTATGACCCAGATAAGGAACATTCCCACCACCTCGTCCTCACAGCGGCTGGAGGAGAGAGATGGTCTATGGTCAGCCTAGCATTCATTCTACTCCTGGTCTCCTCACCTGTGAAAACTGGAAGCAGGGTATGCTGTAGGCATTTGAAAAAAATAACTCTACTGTCCCTTCCTGTTTACCATCAGAGTTTGCACTAATCATTTTGCTTCCTTGAATTCTTGCCTTTGAGGACTGGCTGATGAGGACTTTTCTGGCAAACTCATCCCAACTCCATCATAATGGGAGTAGGTAGGGGGCCCAGTCTCCTCATGTTCTCCATGTCTTCAAGAATGCCCCTATAGGTCCTTCTGAGACAATTGCCAACTTTTTTCCAACCCAGGGCAAGGGAGCCAGTGGTTGGAAGAGCTCGATGACAAACAGCTCCATCTCTGAACTCCAGCTATGTCCCAGGCCCAGGCCAAGGGCTTCAGAAATCACCTAGGTAAGAAGAACAATGCAAGGAAGGGGTACTTGGGAAGCATTTGGGGGTGGGTGCCTCATCACATGTTACATGGGCCACCTTCTCCACCTGTACTAAAAGCAGTCCAGAAAATACACTCTTTATCTTGACCTTGACTCACCCTGACGATGGGCAGGATATTCAGCAAAGACGTTGGAAACAAGACAAATCCAAATGCCATGAAAACAGGGTATTTCAGAGTCAGAAGAGACCTTTGGCGATCACCCCATTCTACCTTCTCATTTTAAGATGTGAAAAACAGTCTCAGATGGATGGGACTGGCTCAAGTCACAGAACGGGTCCCCACTCTGCTCAGGGCTCTGCTTGTGGTCACTCAGAACCATGCAGCCCTAGGACTGAATCCTCATGGATTTCCAAATGGTCAGTGACCAAGCCTATCTGGCTTCCCCTTGGATGCTTGACTCATGATGGGCCTCTCCAAGTCTGGGTTCTGCCTCTGTGCTGAGTACTGGTGAACAAAAGTCACTTTCTCAAGAGATTTCAGCAATCCCAGGTCCATTCCTAGAGTAGCCCAAGGCCCAAGAGAAACTTTGAGGGACTTGAGCCCAGCATCCACCTCCAGGTCAGATGAAGTGGGGAGATGGTCTGAAACCTTCAGAAAACTGCCTGGAGTCCCCAGGTGGAAGATGTCACACCCTCCACTCCTTCAATATCTTCTCTGTCCCTCTTTTGGCATCTGTTTCATTCTATTCTATCCTATCCTATCTGGGATGCAGTATTTACATTCAATTAAGTTTTGGGATCCAACGAACACACCAAGCTCCCTTCCATCCCTAGACCAACCCCGAGAGTGGATGACCAAGCTCCTACCCCCATCAAACAGCCCATCCAGGAGAGAAGTAAGGGTTGAGGGGTATGGGCCAAGTAAGGAATGCTGGAGGATCTTTCAGGCCCACAGAGGAAGGGTCCAGCAGAAAAGGGCCGTTCCTGCTCCTGCAATGGGAACAGCAACGCTGTATCATGCCTTGGAGCCCTGGCAGGTCTCCCTGGAGCTGTTGTTAAGGACATCTGGCTTCAGGCCAGCTGGAGGCTCAGGGACCTCTCTCACTGGGAGCAGCCAATGAACTCGGCTTATATCCACTCCCTCCAGCAGACTTGCAGGCTCAGTGAGTTTCTTGGCACGACAAAGGGCCTTGTTGTGGTTCCTCAGGGATGCTTGCCTCCCTGGCAGCGCGTTTGTTAGAAACTCTGGCATTAACGAGCCCTGGTGGGAGGCAGGGTGCAGAAGGGGCTGGGGCCGCGGGGAGAGGGGGTAAGCAGGGCCGAAGCCTGAGGAACAGGTTTCAGAGGGAACCCGGGGTAACCTCAACCCTCCCTGGGTATCTCATCCTACCTGGGAATCTCCTAAAAGAACTTCAAGTGTGCCAGGCTCCGGGCCACTTGCTTTACATACGCTCTATCAGTTAAGAGGAAAACAGAAGTTTAGGCTGCAAGAAATGGGCCAACTCCCAACAATTTTTGTTTTCTTAGTATCGTTATTGTTGTTGATAATCACACTGACCTCAGCCCAACACCAACAGCTTCTCCACCTTTTGTCTTCCACTACCTTTCTGATCTGGTCAGACTTCAGATGTCCCCTCCCAGCCCTTCTCCATCACTGAGCACTTTTCATTGTTTTGGTGGCTGCATATTGTGCCTTCCATTGTCCCTCCTCCCACCCTGTAAATGCGGGAGAACAGGGTCCTTCTGTCTCCTTTGCTCCCCTGCTGTATCCCCTGGGCCTAAAACAGAGCCTCCTTCCATGACAAACCTGCTGATTCAGTAAGCATTTCTCAATCCTGACTCGTGTTTTGAACATATTATTCCTTTAACCCTCCCCACCACCCTAAAAGGAAGGTGCTATATCATCCTTTCTATGATGAGGAAGCCAGGACCTTCGGATGAAGACTGAACTTGCCCTGTAGCGCCCTGACAGTGACAGACCACACACTCTCAACCCAACTGTCCTGCAACCCTGCGAAAACCCGGAGTGGCTGGTGGTTTTAGAAGCACAAAGGGCAGAGATGTGCCCCGATATGGAGGCAAGTCTGGGAGCGCTGTGGAGGGGCGCACAACCCAGGACGCTGCTGTTTATAGCAGCACGGGCAGAAACGGAGACGGTGTGGCCTGGAGAGCGCACTGAAGAGCAGACTGCGATCTCTCTGCTCTGAAGCAGAGGGTTGGAAACGGTCTTTTCTGCTCTGATGCACGGAAGAGATGCGGAAAGCCGCCAGGGAAAGCTGCCAGAGAACAAAAGCCCCCCAAACTGATTCCCACTGAGCCCATCCCCTGCCACAGGGGGGCAAGGCAACTCCGCCTAAACAGGGTTGCTTGAATAACAGCAGGGCAGGCCCTTTCCCCAGAAAACAGGCTGGGAAAACAAGAGGCCAGCAACCCTAAGGTCCCAAGAAAACAGGGGCATCTTGCTTGGGTTCTGGTCAATAATTTGGACTCTATACATTCCCTCAAACACCCATCAACAGAATGACGAGGAGGAGCCCCCGAAATAGAAAAGACTCAGAGATGATGACTTATGCTGCAGATTTACAAATGGATGCAGATATAACCAAGATGTCAGAGATGGAAGTCAGGCTAGCAATTGTGAAGACAATGGCTAGAATGGAGAAATCAATTAATGGCAACATAGAGTCTCTAAGGGCAGAAATGAAAGCTGAATTGGCAGAACTTAAAACTGCTATCAATGAGATCCAATCCAATCTAGATAATCTAACAGCTAGGGTAACTGAGGCAGAAGAGAGAATAAGCGACCTGGAAGACAATAAGATAAAAAGGGAAAAGAGGAGGCCAGGGAAAAACAACTCAGAATCCATGAAAGTAGAATCAGAGAAATAAGTGACACCATGAAGCATTCCAATGTCAGAATAATTGGAATCCCGGAGGGAGTGGAGAGAGAGAGAGGACTAGAAGATGTATTTGAGCAAATCATAGCTGAGAACTTCCCGAATCTGGGGAATGAAACAAACATTCGAGTCCTAGAGGCCAAGAGAACCCCTCCTAAGATCAAGGAAAACAGGCCAAAACCCAGCATATAATAGTAAAACTCGCAAATCTTAGAACCAAGGAAACCATCTTCAGGGCAGTTAGGGGGAAGAGATTCCTTACGTAGAGAGGGAGGAATATCAGAATAATGTCAGACCTATCCACAGAGACCTGGCAAGCCAGAAAGGCCTGGCAAGACATATTCAGGGTAATAAATGAGAAGAACATGCAGCCAAGAATACTTTATCTGGCAAAGCTTTCATTTAGAATGGATGGAGAGATGCAGAGCTTCCACGACCGGCAGAAACTGAAAGAATATGTGACCACTAAGCCGGCCCTGCAAGAAATATTAAGGGGTGTTCCTATAAAAGCAGAAAGACCCCAAGAGTGATATAGAACAGAAATTTACAGGGACAATCTATAAAAACAACGTCTTCACAGGCAACATGATAACAATTAATTCGTATCTTTCAATAATCACTCTCAACGTGAATGGCCTAAATTCTCCCATAAAACGGCACAGGCTTGCAGATTGGAGAAAAAGACAGGACCCATCCAAATGCTGTCTACAAGAGACTCGTTTTGAACCTAAAGATACATCCAGACTGAAAGTGAAGGGATGGAGATCCATCTTCCATGCCAGCGGACCTCAAAAGAAAGCTGGGGTAGCAATTCTTATATCAGACAAATTAGATTTTAAACTAAAGTCTGTAGTTAGAGACACAGAAGAACACTATATCATTCTTAAAGGGTCTATCCAACAAGAAGATCTAACAATTGTAAATATGCCCCCAACATGGGAGCAGCCATCTACATAAGCCAACTAAAGAGTCATATTGATAACAATAGGTTAATTGCAGGAGACCTCAACACTCCACTCTCAGCAAAGGACAGATCATCTAAGCAGAAAATCAACAAGGAAACAAGAGCTTTGAATGATACATTGGACCAGATGGACATCATAGATATTTACAGAACATTCCACCCTAAAACAACAGAATACTCATTCTTCTCTAGCTCACATGGAATTTTCTCCAGAATAGACCATATACTGGGGCACAAATTGGGTCTCAACCGATACCAAAAGACTGAGATTATTCCCTGTATAATTTCAGACCACAATGCTTTAAAACTGGAACTCAGTCCCAAGAAAAAATTTGGCAGAAATTCAAACACTTGGAAGCTAAAGACCACTCTGCTCAAGAATGTTTGGGTCCACCAAGAAATCAAAGAAGAACTTAAACAATTCATGTAAATCAATGAGAACGAAGACACATCAGTCCAAAACCTATGGGATACTGCAAAGGCAGTCCTAAGGGGGAGGTACATAGCCATCAAAGCCTCACTCAAAAAAAAATAGAAAAATCCCGAATTCACCAACTAACTCTACACCTTAAAGAGCTAGAGAAAAGGCAAGAAACGACGCCTAAGCCACGCATTAGAAGAGAAATTATTAAAATTAGAACAGAGATCAATGAATTAGAAACCAGAAACACAGTAGATCAGATCGACGAAACTAGCGGTTGGTTCTTTGAAAGAATTAATAAGATCGATAAACCACTAGCCAGACTTAATGCAAAAGAAAAGAGAAAGGACCCAAATTAATAAAATTATGAATGAAAGGGAGAGATCACAACACCAAAGATATAGAAACAATTATTAGAAATTATTATCAACTATATGCCAATAAACTGAGCAATCTGGATGAAATGGAGACCTTCCTGGAAACCTATAAGCTGCCAAGACTGAAACAGGAAGAAATTGACAACTTGAATAGGCCAATAACCACTAACGAGATTGAAGCAGTGATCAAAACCTCCCAAAAAACAAGAGTCCAGGGCCTGATGGATTCCCTGGGGAATTCTGCCAAGCATTCCAAGAAGAAATAATACCTATTCTACTGAAGCTCTTTCAAAAGATAGAAACAGAAGGAAAACTTCCAAACTCATTGTATGAGGCCAGCATTACCTTAATCCCCAAACCAGGCAAAGACCCCATCCAAAAGGAGAATTTCAGATGGATATCCCTGATGAATATGCATTCCAAAATCCTCAACAAAATCCTAGCTAATAGGACCCAACAATACTTTGAAAGGATCATCCACCACGACCAAGTGGGATTTATCCCCGGGATGCAAGGGTGGTTCAACATTCGCAAATCAATCAATGTGATAGAACACATTAATAAGAGGAAGGAGAAGAACCATAAGGTCCTCTTGATTGGTGCAGAAAAAACAATTGACAAAATACAACATCCTTTCCTTTAAAACTCCCCAGAGTATAGGGATAGAGGGAACATTCCTCACGTTCATAAAATCCATCTATGAAAAACCCACAGCGAATATCATCCTCAATGGGGAAAAGCTGAGAGCCTTTCCCTTAAGATCAGGAAAACGTCAAGGATGCCCACTCTCGCCACTATTGTTCAACATAGTACTAGAAGTCCTAGCAACACCAATCAGACAACAAAAAGAAAGAAAGATACTCAAATTGGCAAAGAAGAAGTCAAACTCTCTCTTTTCGCAGACGACATGATACTTTATGTGGAAAACCCAAAAGACTCCACCCCCAAATTACTACAACTCATACAGCAAGTCAGTAATGTGGCAGGATACAAAATCCAATGCACAGAAATCAGTTGCTTTCTTATACACTAACAACGCAACTGTAGAAAGAGAAATTAGAGAAAAAATTCCATTTACAGTAGCACAAAAACCATAAGATACCTTGGAATAAACCTAACCAAAGAGGTAAAGGATCTATACTCTAGGAACCACAAAACACTCATGAAAGAAATTGAAGAAGACACAAAAAGATGGAAAAATATTCCACGCTCATGGATCGGAAGAATAAACATTGTAAGAATGTCTATGCTACCCAGAGCAATCTCTACCTTCAATGCCATCCCGATTAAACTTCCAGTGACATTTTTCAAAGTGCTGGAACAAACACTCCTAAAATATGTATGGAATCAGAAAAGACCCCGAATCACAAGGGAAATGTTGGAAAAGAAAAACCAAGCTGGGGGCATCATGTTGCCCGATTTCAAGCTATATTACAAAGCTGTGGTCACCAAGACAGCATGGTGTTGTCACAAAAACAGACATACAGAACAATGGAACAGAATAGAGAACCCAGATATGGACCCTCAACTCTATGGTCAAATCACTTACGAAAAAGCTGGGAAAAACATGCAATGGAAAAAGGACAGTCTCTTCGATAAATGGTGCTGGGAAAATTGGACAGCCACAGGCAGAAGAATGAAACTCGACCATTCTCTAATACCATACAGAAAGATAAACTCAAAATGGATGAACGACCTCCATGTGAGACAGGAATCCATCAAAATCCTAGAGGAGAACATAGGCAGTAACCTCTTTGACATCGCCCACAGCAACTTCTTTCAAGATACATCTCCAAAAGCTAGTGAAACAAAAGCAAAAATGAACTTTCGGGTCTTCATCAAGATATAAAGCTTCTGCATAGCAAAGGAAAAATCACCAGAATAAAGAGGAGACCCACAGAATGGGAGAAGAGATTTGCAAATGACACTACACATAGAGGCCTGGTATCCAAGATCTATGAAGAACTTCTCAAACTCAACACCCAAAAAACAAATAATCAAGTGAAAAAAAAAATGGGCAGAAGATATGAATAGACACTTCTCTGAAGAAGACATACAAATGGCTAATAGACACATGAAAAAATGTTCATCATCATTAGCCATCAGGGAAATCCAAATCAAAACCGCATTGACATACCACCTTACACCAGTTAGAATGGCAAAAATGGACAGGGAATGACACAACAAATGATGGAGAGGTTGTGGAGAAAGGGGAACCCTCTTAAACTGTTGGTGGGAATGCAAGTTGCTGCAGCCACTTTGGAAAACACTGTGGGTATTCCTCAAAAATCTAAAAATAGAGCTACCCTATGACCCAGCAATTGCACCCCTGGGTATTTACCCCAAAGACACTGATGTAGTGAAAAGAAGGGCCATATGCACACCAATGTTCATAGCAGCAATGTCCACAATCGCCAAACTGTGGAAAGAGCCGAGATGCCCTTCAACAGATGAATAGATAAAGAAGATGTGGTCCGATGGAATATTATTCCACCATCTGAAAGGATGAATCCCCAAATTTTACATCAACATGGATGGGACTGGAGGAGATTATGCTAAGTGAAATAAGTCAAGCAGAGAAAGTCAATTATCATATGGTTTCACTTATTTGTGGAACATAAGGAATAGCATGGAGGATTTTAGGAGAAGGAAGGGAAAATAGAAGAGAGGGAAATCGGAGGGAGAGATGAACCATGATGGACTACGGGCTCTGAGAAACAAACAGGGTTTTAGAGGGGAGGGGGAAGGGGATTGGTTAGCCCGGTAATGGGTTTTAAGGAGGGCACAAAGTGCACGGAGCACTGGGCGTTATACGAAAACAATGGATCATGGATCACCACATCAAAAACTAATGATGTATTGTATGGTGACTAACAATATAATAAAATTAAAAAGAAAATAAAAATAAATAAAATAAATAAAATAAAAGGATCATCCACTATGACCGAGTGGGATTTATCCCAGGGATGCAAGGGAGGCCCAACATTCGCAAATCAATCAGTGTGATAGAACTCATGAATGAGAGGAGAGAGAGAAGAACCTTATGGTCCTCTCAACTTATGCAGAAAAAGCATTGACAAAATCCTTTCCTCATTAAAGCTCTTCTATGAACCTTATTATTTCCCTTTTCCTGCTGTGTGGCTTTCTATGCCGTTCTTTCTCCAGCTCCTTTTGAATTTGTTATTTTTTAAGATGTTGAGAGAGGCTTGTATTGCCCTGTCCTTCCCTCTTAAGGCCACCTTTGCTGTATCCCAAAGACTTTGGGGAACAGCTGTGTTTTCAGTTTCCTTAATTTCCATGAATTGTTTAACTTCTTTAATTTCTTGGTTACCCATTCATTCTTTAGCCGGATGTTCTTTAACTTTGAAGTGTTTGAGTTCCCTCCAAATTTCCTCTTGTGATTGAGTTCCATTTTCAAAGAATTGTGGTCCGAAATCATGCAGGGAATAATCTCAATCTTTTGGTATTGGCTGAGATTGGATTTGTGACCCAGGATGTGATCAATTCTGGAGAATATTCATGTGCACTTGCTTTAGGATGGAAGGCTCCGTATATATCAGTGAAGTCCAACTGGTCCAATATGTCATTCAAAACACCCGTTTCCTTGTTGAGGTTTTGCTTAGATTATCCGTCCATTGCAGTGAGGGAAGTGTTGAAGTCCCCTAAGGATTTGTTTTATATTCTATTTCTTTCTTTAATTTGCTTATTATTTGGTTGATATTGTTGGCTACTTCCTAGTTAGTAGCATAAATATTTATAATTCTTAGATGATCTTGACGGGTAGACCCATTAATTGTCCCTCTTTATATGTTTCTACAGTGGTTTAAAATCTAGATTGTTTACAATGAAGATGGTGACACCAGCTTTCTTTTGAGGTCCATTATTATGGTAAATTGTTCTCCATACCCTCAATTTCAATCCCAAAGTGTCCTAAGGTTCAAAATGAGTATCTTGTAGACAGCTTATGGAACGGTCTTCCTTCTTTATCCAGTCTGATATCCAGTCTGTCTTTTGAGTGGAACAGTTAGACCTTTTACAATTCAGAGTAACTATTGAAATATATGAATTTAGTGCCATTGTATTATGTGTAAAGTCCCTGTTTCTGAAGGCTTTCTGTTTCCTTCTTCTTTACCTTTGGATCTCCCTTAATATTTCTTGTTTGCTCCTCACATATTCTTTCAGTTTCTGTCCTGGAAGCTCTTTCCTTTCATTCTGAATGACAGCCTTGCTGAATGCTTTTCTCATTTAGGATCCTGACTTTATTAGGCCTGCCAGAAAAGACTCCGTGGATATTTTTCCTGTCAGTCTAATAGTCTGCCCTCTGTAGGTTGGGAACCTCTAGTCCTAAGCTGCTTTCAGGATTTTATCTTTATCTCTAAAATTTGCAAGCTTCACCATTATATGCTTTTCTTGGTTTTGGGAGGGGTCCTCTCTACCCCTTGGACATCAATACCGGTTTCCTTCCCCAGATGAAGGAATTTCTCAGCTATGTTTTGTTCCAATATAACTTCTGGCTCTCTATCTCTCTCTCTCCGCATACAAGCACGCTAATAATTCTGATGTTATTTCATTTTACAGCATCACTGATATCTTGAACCCTCTTCACATGGCGTATTAGTTCCTTTTCTCTCTTCCCCTCAACGTCCCTCCTTTCCATCTACTTGCCTTCTGTCACTGACTGCCTTTTGCTTCATTTACCCTAGGTGTTAGAGCATCCAATTTAGCTGCATCTCAGTGCAGTTTTAATTTCAGACTGAAGAGATCTCATTTCTGCACTAATAGAGCCTCTAGTGTGTTTATGTTTTTTTTTTCCAGTCCACTTAATACCTTTATAATTAATATCTTGAATTCAAAGTCTGACATTTTACTTAAATCCATATCAATTAGATCTGTGGCAGAGAGTAATAATCTTCGTTCTTTCTTTTGTTGTGAATTCCTCCTTCTACACATTTGGCCAAAGAAGAATGGAAGAACGAGTGAGCAGAATCAAACATATCAACCACGATCTAAGCAAAATACACACTAGACAAATTGAAGAGGTCAGAAACCAAAAAAAAAAGAAAAAAAGAAAAAAAGAAAAAAGAAAGGAAAAGGAAAAGAAAAAGAGGGGAAGGGGAGAGAGATTATAATCTTAGAGTGTGGACAAAACTGGTTGACTTAGTTGGTCCTGAGCGTATTTTGGCCTGTTAGAAGACAATAAATCCCAAAATTGTAAAAAATATGTATATAGAAAACTAAAAATGGATAGAGTGAATGGAAACCTAAAGTGAACAGTATATAAGTAACATGTAAATGTACAAAATGAAAGTTAAAACGACTTAAAAACAAAGATTTGATAAAATAAGAAACTAGTTTCAAAGGGAAAAAGGAAATTTTGAACTGAAAGAGAAATCAATCATGAGGAAAAAAACCCCTCAAATTCTATGTACTATTTTTCCCCTAGCACTGGGGTTTTATGGTGTTGTGTGGTCTGTAAACTTGCTGTGCACCTCTTCTTCCAGTTTGTCTACAAGGGGAGGGACCTATTGTGCCATTTCTCAGGGGTCTTTGCCAGAGGGCAGAGTGGTACCGCCCCCTGTCAGGAGGCCAGGCTCACTGTAAGGTGGTCACGCTTTGCAGGGTACACTCAAATGTCTTAGGCCTCTTAACATCCACAGAGCTCTGAAACCAAACTTTGAGGGGCCCATTGACCCTCAGTCCTAAGAACTCTGCGTGTGTCCCCACTTTAAAGCAGAACTTGTTGCTCTGTGACACGAGCTCTGAAATGAACCTTGAGTTAATCTAATTTCAGATAAGAATAAAAGCGTCAGGGCGTGTAGCTGCCTCAGTGGGATAAGCACCTAAATCTTGGTTTCATCTGAGGTAATGGTCACATGGGTTGTGGGATTGAGTCCCACCTCAGGCTCAAGTCTACTTAAAGATTCTCTCATTCTGCTCCTCCCCCAACTTGTGCTCTCTCTCTCAAATAGATAGACCTTAAAAAAAGAATAAAAGGGCAAATGGATGCACAGAAAGTTAAAGTTCATGATGAGAGATGAGAATGTCTCATCATGTGGTGATGGAGTAGCAGAGTCTCCGAGCAAGCAGGCCACCTCCAGAATAGCTATACACGTGTGAACTTGGGCAAAGAGAATTCCCCATTGTTTACATATGGGAGCCCTGTAAGCAAGAGGCCTACATTCTCCTCTCAGAAAGAGAAAGCTTCAGGACTTGGCTCTTGTCCTTACACGTCTCACTGGTGGATAGAGACAATACCATCAACAATACCATGTGGGTGCTTCCCACTGATGTTTAGCATGGGACCTTTGAAAGGGCATTTTCATTACTAACCAGGTCCTGGAGCATAATGCACATGCATGGCTTCTCTGCTCTTCCTAATGAAGGCATCTGGATCAGCCAGGGGAGGGAAGGAAACTGGTTATTGAGCACTAAACTTACACCAGCCAGCCAAGCAACTGTTCAGGAATAGGAATGCCACGATTAAGATGGCAGACACTGGGAACTTGGCCCCAATGCTTGAGGGCTTGCTGTGTGACATGGATGTGAACAAGGCCAAGTTAGAAATGGTGCAACAATATGGGAATGAGTACAGAAAGAGTTAATGTCTATATTTGAAAGAGGAATGGGAAACACCTGGATCGAGATGTTTTACTTCTTTTGCATTTGCCCCAGAAATGAGGACAGTTCTTTTCCCAAAAGTGATTGCCTCGACTACACACTTTCTCTGCTGGGCAATGTCAAATGCCCTAGGCGTCACGGTGTCGAGATAGTCCTGTAGCCAAATTACTAGTGGTCCTGTGGCCCAACCTGTTCACAAATACTGAACATGCTCACAAATACTGAACATGGGTCCTGAGTTTCTTTTTCTCTCCATTTTTTTTTTAAATTTAAATTCTAGTTAACCTATAGGATAATACTGCTTTGAGGACTAGAATTTAGTGATTCTTCACTTATCTGTAACCCTTAGTGCTCATCATAAAAAATTCCCACCCATCAGCCGTTTAGCACGTATCCTATGCACTTTCTTCCATCAACCCTGTTTACTCTATATTGTTGAGAGTCTCATGGATATAAAGATATAGATATATATCTCACATCATCTCATGGATGCCACATTGTCTTTCCCCATTCATACGTCGTTGGATATCTCGAGTCTTTCCCTATTTTAGCTATAGCTGACATTTCTGTGCCCCTATGCATTATTATGCTTGTATCCTTTGGGTAAATACCTAGTAGCGAAATTGCTGGGTCGTATGGTAGTTCCGTTTTTAAGTTTTTGAGGAACACCCTTACTCTTTTCCAGAGTGGCAGCACCAGTATGCATTGCCACCAACAGTATAGGATGGTTCCCCTTTCTGTGAACCCTAGTCAATATTTATTCTATCCTGAGTTGTACATTTTACCCATTCTGACCAGTGTTAGTATCTCACTGTGGTTTTAATTTATAGTTCCCTGATGATGGGTGCTTCTCAGCATTTTTTTCATGAGTCTGTTAGCCATCTCTCAGTCTTCTTTAGAGAAATGTTTGAACTTGCCTTCTGCGCTTTCTCGACAGTAGTTTTTGGTTTTGGGTGCTGAGATTGACACATCAGTCTGATTCAAAATGAGTCTCTTGTAGACAGCATATAGATGGGTCATATCTTTTTATCCAATTTGCAACCCTGTGTCACTTCATAGGAGCAATTAAGCCATTCACGTTGAGAGTGAGTATTGAAAAATGATTTTGGGGGGAAAGATGGTGGAGGAGTAGGTGACCCTATTTCACCTGGTTCCCGGAATTGAGCTGGATATCTACCAGACCACTCTGAGCACCCACGAAACCAGCCTGAGATGTAAGAAGATCTGGATCTCTACAAACAGAATATCGCAGGCAGTTGGTTTTGAGGTACGAAGCAGGAGCCGTGATTCTGCGGGCAGATATCAGAGGAAAAAGGGCAGCGGGAGTGTGCCTGACCGTGGGGATTCTACACCGCCGGTGAGTGACAGCCTAGCGTGCTGGGGATGGGGCACAGACTCGCAGACCGGTAGCTGCGGGGAAAGGACTTTAGGGCAGCCCCCCCGGGTGGAAACCCGCAGCGGCGGGGTCGCGCCTGAGAACTGCCTTCCCCAGGAAGGAAACACGGAGAGGCGGTGTGGCGCGCGTGCGAACTGGGAGCTGCTGGCGGTTTTAGAAGCAAAAAGGGCAGAGATGTGCCCCGACCTAGAGACAAGACTGGGAGCGCTGCGGAGGGGTGCACAACCCAGGACGCTGCAGTTTATAGCAGCACGGACAGAAACAGAGATGGTGTGGCCTGGAGAGCTCACTGAAGAACAGACTGCGGTCTCTGCTCTGAGGCAGAGGGTTGGAAATCATCTCTTCTGCTCTGGCTCGTGGAAGAGACCCGGAAAGCCACCAGGGAAAGCCACCAGAGAATAAAAGCCCCCAAAACTGATTCCCACTGAGCCCTTCCCCCACCACAGGGGCGCAGGGTAACTCCGCCCGAACAGGGTTGCCTGAGTAACAGGGTGGCAGGCCCCTCCCACAGAAGACAGGCTGGGGAAACATGAGGCCAGCAACCCTAAGGTCCTAAGAAAACAGGTGCATCCTGCTTGGGTTCTGGTCAATAATTTGGACTCTATACATTCCCTCAAACACCCATCAACAGAATGACTAGGAGGAGGGGCCCCCAAAATAGAAAAGACTCAGAGATGATGACTTATGCTGCAGATTTACAAATGGATGCAGATATAACCAAGATGTCGGAGATGGAATTCAGGCTAGCAATTGTGAAGACAACGGCTAGAATGGAGAAATCAATTAATGGCAACATAGAGTCTCTAAGGGCAGAAATGAAAGCTGAATTGGCAGAACTTAAAACTGCTATCAATGAGATCCAATCCAATCTAAATAATCTAACAGCTAGGGTAAGCGACGCAGGAGAACGAATTAGTGACCTTGAAGACCATTTAATAGATAAAAAGGGAAAGGGGAGGCCAGGGAAAAACAACTCAGAATCCATGAAAATAGAATCAGAGAAATAAGTGACACCATGAAGCATTCCAATGTCAGAATAATTGGAATCCTGGAGGGAGTGGAGAGAGAGAGAGGACTAGAAGATGTATTTGAGTAAATCGTAGCGGGAATGAAACAAACATTCGAGTCCTAGAGGCAGAGAGGACCCATCCCAAGATCAAAGAAAACAGGCCAACACCCCGGCAAATAACAGTAAAACTGGCAAATTTTAGAACCAAGGAAACCATCTTCAGGGCAGTTAGGGGAAAGAGATTCCTTACGTACAGAGGGAGGAACAACAGAATAACGTCAGACCTATCCACAGAGACCTGGCAAGCCAGAAAGGCCTGACAAGACATATTCAGGGTACTAAATGAGAAGAACATGCAGCCAAGAATACTTTTTCCAGTAAGGCTTTCATTTCGAATGGATGGAGATAGGCGGAGCTTCCACGACCGGCAGAAACTGAAAGAATATGTGACCAATGAGCCGGCCCTGCAAGAAATATTAAGGGGGTTCTATAAAAGGAGAAAGACCTCAAGAGTGACATACAACAGAAATTTACAAGGACAATCTATAAAAACAACGTCTTCACAGGCAACATGATGACAATTAATTCATATCTTTCAATAATCACTCTCAACGTGAATGGCCTAAAAGCTCCCTTAAAACGGAAAAACGTTGCACAGTAGTTAAAAAGACAGGGCACATCATTATGCGGCCTACAAGAGACTCATTTGGAACCTGAAGATACATCCAGACTGAAAGTGAAGGGATGGAGATCCATCTTCCATGCCAGCGGACCTCAAAAGAAAGCTGGGGTAGCAATTCTTATATCAGACAAATTAGATTCTAAACTAAAGTCTGTAATAAGAGACACAGAAGAACACTATATCATTCTTAAAGGGTCTATCCAACAAGAAGATCTAACAATTGTAAATATCTATGCCCCCAACATGGGAGCAGCCATCTACATAAGCCAACTGTTAACCAAAATAAAGAGTCATATTGATAACAATACGTGAATTGTAGGAGACCTCTACTCCACTCTCAGCAATGGACAGGACATCTAAGCAGAAAATCAACAAGGAAACAAGAGCTTTGAATGATACATTGGACCAGATGGACATCATAGATATTTACAGAACATTCCACCCTAAACAATAGAATACTCATTCTTCTCGAGCGCATATGGAACTTTCTCCAGAATAGACTATATACTGGGTCATAAATCAGGTCTCAACCGATACCAAAAGACTGAGCTTATTCCCTGCATATTCTCAGACCACAATTCTCTAAAACTGGAACTCAATCCCAAGAAAAAATTTGGCAGAAATTCAAACACTTGGAAGCTAAAGACCACTCCCTCAAGAATGTTTGGATCCACCAAGAAATCAAAGAAGAACTTAACCAATTCATGGAAATCAATGAGAACGAAAACACATCGGTCCAAAACCTATGGGATACTGCAAAGGCGGTCCTAAGGGCGAAATACATAGCCATCCAAGCCTCACTCAAAAAATTAGAAAAATCCCGAATTCACCCACTAACTCTACACATTAAGGAAATAGAGAAAAAGCAAGAAATGACGCCGAAGCCATGCATTAGAAGAGAAATAGTTAAAATTAGAGCAGGAATCAATGAAATAGAAACCAGAAACACAGTAGATCAGATCAATAAAACTAGAAGCTGGTTCTTTGAAAGAATTAATAAGATCGATAAACCACTGGCCAGACTTATCCAAAAGAAAAGAGAAAGGACCCAAATTAATAAAATTATGAATGAAAGGGGAGAGATCACCAGTAACACCAAGGAAAAAGAAACAATTTTTAGAAATTATTATCAACAACTATATGCCAATAAACTGAGCAATCTCGATGAAATGGAGGCTTTCCTGGAAACCTATAAGCTGCCAAGACTGAAACAGGAAGAAATTGACAACCTGAATAGGCCAATAACCAGTAACGATATTGAAGCAGTGATCAAAAACCTCCCAAAAAACAAGAGTCCAGGGCCTGATGGATTCTCTGGGGATTTCTACTAAACATTCAAAGAAGAAGTAATACCTTTTCTACTGAAGCTATTTCAAAAAATAGAAACAGAAGGAAAACTTCCAAACTCATTGTATGAGGCCAGCATTACCTTAATCCCCAAACCAGGCAAAGACCCCATCCAAAAGGAGAATTTCAGACCGATATCCCTGATGAATATGGATTCCAAAATCCCCAACAAAAACCTAGCTAATAGGACCCAACAATACATTAAAAGGATCATCCACCACGACCAAGTGGGATTTATCTCCAGGATGCAAGGGTGGTTTGCCATTCGCAAATCAATCAATGTGATAGAAAGACATTAATAAGAGGGAGAAGAACCATATGGTCCTCTCGATGCAGAAAAAGCATTTGACAAAATACAACATCCTTTCCTGATTAAAACGCTACAGAGTATAGGGATAGAGGAAAAATTCCTCAAGTTCATAAAATCCGTCTATGAAAAACCCACAACAAATATCATCCTCAATGGGGAAAAGCTGAGAGCCTTTCCCTTAAGATCAGGAACACGTCAAGGATGCCCACTCTCGCCACTATTGTTCAACATAGTACTAGAAGTCCTAGCAACACCAATCAGACAACAAAAAGAAATAAAGATATTCAAATTGGCAAAGAAGAATTCAAACTCTCTCTTTTCGCAGATGACATGATACTTTATGTGGAAAACCCAAAAGACTCCACCCCCAAATTACTAGAACCCATACAGCAATTCAGTATGTGGCAGGATACAAAATCCAATGCACAGAAATCAGTTGCTTTCTTATACGCTAACAACGCAACTGTAGAAAGAGAAATTAGAGAAACGATTCCATTTACAGTAGCACCAAAAACCATAAGATACCTTGGAATAAACCTAACCAAAGAGGTAAAGGATCTATACTGTAGGACAGAACACTCATGAAAGAAATTGAAGAACACACAAAAAAGATGGAAAAATATTCCACGCTCATGGATCGGAAGAATAAACATTGTAAAAATGTCTATGCTACCCAGAGCAATCTCTACCTTCAATGCCATCCCGATTAAACTTCCAGTGACATTTTTCAAAGTGCTGGAACAAACAATCCTAAAATTTGTATGGAATCAGAAAAGACCCCAAATCGCCAAGGAAATGTTGAAAAAGAAAAACCAAGCTGGGGGCATCACATTGCCCGATTTCAAGCTATATTACAAAGCTGTGATCACCAAGGCAGCATGGTACTGGCACAAAAACAGATGTATGACCAATGGAACAGAATAGAGAACCCAGATATGGACCCTCAACTCTATGTTCAAATAATCTTTGACAAAGCAGGAAAAAACATGCAATGGAAAAAAGACAGTCTCTCCAATAAATAGTGCTGGGAAAATTGGACAGCCACATGCAGAAGAATGAAACTCGACCATTCTCTAACACCATTGACAAAGATAAACTCAGAGTGGATGAAAGACCTCAATGTGAGACAGGAATCCATCAAAATCCTAGAAGAGAACATAGGCAGTAACCTCTTTGACATCGCCCACAGCAACTTCTCTCAAGATACGTCTCCAAAAGCTAGTGAAACAAATGCAAAAATGAACTTTTGGGACTTCATCAAGATTAAAATCTTCTGCACAGCAAAGGAAACAGTCAATAAAACAAAGAGGCAACCCACAGAACGGGAGAAGGTATTTGCAAATGACACTACACATAGAGGCCTGGTATCCAAATTCTATAAAGAACTTCTCAAACTCAACACCCAAAAAACAAATAATCAAGTCAAAAAGTGGGCAGAAGATATGAAAAGACACTTCTCTGAAGAAGACATACAAATGGCTAACAGACACATGAAAAAATGTTCATCATCATTAGCCATCAGGGAAATCCAAATCAAAACCACACTGAGGTACCACCTTACACCAGTTAGAATGGCAAAAATGGACAGGGCAAGAAACAACAAATGTTGGAGAGGTTGTGGAGAAAGGGGAACCCTCTTACACTGTTGGTGGGAATGCAAGTTGGTACAGCCACTTTGGAAAACAGCGTGGATATTCCCCAAAAATTTAAAAATAGAACTACCCTATGTCCCAGCAATTGCACTCCTGGGTGTTTACCCCAAAGACACAGATGTAGTGAAAAGAAGGGCCCTTTGCACCCCAGTGTTCATAGCAGCAATCCACAATAGCCAAACTGTGGAAAGAGCCAAGATGCCCATCAACAGATGAATGGATAAAGAAGATGTGGTCAATTTATACAATGGAATATTACTCAGCCCTCAGAAAGGATGAATCCCCAACTTTTACATCAACATGGATGGGACTGGAGGAGGTTATGCTAAGTGAAATAAGTCAAGCAGAGAAAGTCAATTACCATATGGTTTCACTTATTTGTGGAACATAAGGAATAACATGGAGGGCATTAGGAGAAGGAAGGGAAAAATGAGGGGGGCGGGAATTGGAGGGAGAGATGAACCATGAGAGACTATGGACTCTAAGAAACAAACAGGGTTTTAGAGGGGAGGGGGGGAGGGAGGACTGGCTAGCCCGGTGATGGGTATTAAGGAGGGCACGTACAGCATGGAGCACTCAGTGTTATACAAAAACAATGCATCGTGGATCACCACATCAAAAACCAATGATGTATTGTATGGTGACTAACATAATAAAATTTTAAAAAAAGAACTCTGATTAAAAAAGAAAAATGATTTTAGTGTCATCATGTGGCGTGTGAAGTCCCTGTTTCTATAGATTGTCACTGTAAGTTTGTGGTCTCTATTACTCTTGCGGTCTTTCTCCTTTTGTAGAACCCCCCCTTAATATTTCCTGCAGGACCAGATTTTTGGCCACAAGTTCTTTCAGTTTCTGCTGGTCCTGGAAGCCCCTTGTCTTTCCATGCATTCTGAATAACCAGCCTTGCTGAGTAAAGCATCCTTGGCTCCATGTTCTGCAAGTTTTACTATTATATGTCCAGGCGTTTGTCTGTTCTCTTTGATCATGGGGAGGGGGGAGGCGGTCCTCTCTGCCTCCTGGACACGAATGCTTGTTTCCTTCCCCGGATTAGGGAAGTTCTCAGCTAAGATTTGCTCAAATATATCTTCTAGACCTCTCTCTCCAGGCCCTCGGGGATCCCAATAATTCTGACACTGGAAAGCTTCACGACATTATAAATCTCTCTGAGTCTAATCTCTTCGGCTTTTAATTGTTTTTCCCAGGGCTCCTCGGTTTCCGTCTTTCCCATCATCTTATCTCTGCGCTCACTAATTCTTTCTTCTGCCTCATTTACCCTGGCAGTCAGAGTATCCAGCTTAAACTACATCTCATTCATAGCATTTTTAAGTTCGGTCTGATTAGATCTCATTTCTGCCTTTAGAGAGTCTGTTTTGTCTCCAGTTCTTTTCCGAACCCTAGATACCAACTTCATAATTGTTGCGCTGAAGTTTATCTCTGATATCTTGCTTTATGTTCATCATAATTATTATTATGTGTATATGATATATAATACTATATGTATCTTATTATGGGTATTATGAATATCCATTAGGTCTCTGCCAGAGGCCATAGTCTCTGATTCTCTTTTTTTGTTGGGGGTTCCACACCTTAGTCACTCTGTTGAGGGGTGGTTGAGGCAATGTACAGAATCCAAAGTATTCACCACCCAAGAAAGATGCACCCGTTTTATAGGGACTCTAAGGTTGTTGTCCTCTTGTTCTTCCAGCCTGTCTTCTGGGGGAGGGTTATGCTGCGCTGTTAGGCAACCTGCTTGGGCAGTTGCCGCGCCTCCTGTCAGAAACTGGGTTTTCTTGAGCCATTCCCCCCCCCCCGCCCCCGGCGGCTCTCCGCGCCTCTTCCATCTCTTCTGAGATTCAGGGCGGAAATGACAGCACCCAAACCTCTGACCCAGAGCAGAGAAATCGTAGCTCTTCACTGAGTTCTCCGGGACACATAAGTTTCCGTTTATGTCTATATTGCTAAAAACCAAAGTTTCCACAGTGGTGCGCCCCACAGCAACTCTCTCAGAGGTCAATCCCAGAGGCGGGGCCTCTCTGCCTCTGCGCTTTGTGCTTCTAAAACACGAAAATAAGATGCTGGCTGAAAGTTGTTTACAGTCTTGTGTCTGGCAGTTAATATATGGCACTTTATGCTTCCACACATGCATTTGAAAACGCTTTTCTCTTCATGAAGGAAGACATTAATTGAAAGTTGGTATCAGAGGCGCCTGGTAGCTCAGTCCATTAAGCGTCTGACTTCTGCTCTAGTCATGATGCCAGGGTTTTGCAGTGGAGCCCCGCATTGGGCTTCCCTGCTCAGCGGAGAGCCTCTTTCTCCCTCTCCCTCTGCTGCGCCCCCTTCTTATATGCTCACTCACTCTGTGTCAAATAAATAAAATCTTTTTAAAGAGAAGAAAGATTGTATCAGCACACACTACTTTCTGAGAGTTATGCTTTCATACAATCCTGTCAAACCACTTCTATCTTCATGTAAGAAGAGGTTAGTTGAAAAACTTTTCAGCACAGAGTTTTTTCTCAGAGTTAAGTACCTGGCACTTTCTTCCAAGTCCACACATTCAAAACTCTTCTTTCTTCATGAATGAAGATGTTAGTTGAAAGACGCTTTCAACACAGACTTGTTTCTCAGTGTTACATGTATGGCAATCCTTATGCTTCCGCACATATCTTTGAAAACTATTCTAATTTCTTGAAACAAGGTGTTGGTTGAAAGATGCATTCGACACCATCTGGATTCTCAGGATTAAGTGTATGGCACTTTCGGGTGCTTCCACACATACATGGGCAAAGGCTTCTATCTTCATGAAACGAGATCTTAGTTGAAAGACGCATGGAGCACACACTTTTGCCTCAGAGCTATGTATATTGCCTTTCCGTTTCAACACATACATTTCACAACACCTCTACCTTCATGAAGGAAGACGTTAGTTGAAAACCTTGTCAGCACGCAGCGTTTCACAGATGTAAGTACATGGCACCCTTTTTAGACTTCCACGCTTACATTTGAAAAGGTTTCTACATCCATGAAACAAGATTTTGGTTGATCTATGAGAAACGTGTTTTCAGCACAGATTTATTTCTCAGGAGTTTTTTTGTCTTTTTAAAATTTATTTTTATTTTTTATTCTGTTCAGTTAGCTAACATACATACATCATTAGTTTTTGATGTAGTGTTCAAAGACTTATTAGTAGCGTTTAATCCTAATGCTAAGTATAGAGCACATTCCTTATGCTTCCACACACACTTTTGAAAAGGATTCTACATTTATGAAACAAGATGTAAACTGAAAGATGTTTTCAACACAGGATTATTTCTCAGGTAAGTACACGGCACTTTCCTTTTGCTTCACTCATATATTGGAAACTTTTCTACATCCATGAAACAAGATGTTGGTTGAAAGTTGTGAAATATGTTTTCAGCACAGATTTATATCTGAGAGGTTTTGTCCTTTTAAATTTACGTTTTTATTATGTTCAGTTAGCCAACATACAGTCCATCATTAGTTTTTGATACAGTGTTCAAAGATTCATTAGTTTTTTTCAACCCCCAATACTGAGTATACAGCACATTCCTTACGCTTCTATCTTCATGAAACAAGATGTTAGCTGAACGATGCTTTCAGTACAGATTACATTCTGAGTTAAGTGTATGACACTTTCCTTATGTTTTCATACATTGTTATCAAAAGACGAGTTAAGAAGGTAATATTGAATTCAACATGAATCGTACTTGTGGATACTTGTTCACACTTAACCGGAAGGAACCAAACAGGAGGACAATAGGACAAGGCAGAAGAAATGTGCTGGGGAAGGAAACGAGAACAAGCAGACAGGCTCCATGGGGGCATACCTGATTCTTGAATTCGTTAGGCTCTCTGTGTTTACCTCACAAAACCCCAGAATAAAAAGAAAATTCTTTCTTTAGTGGGATTTCAGGTAACCTGGGGCCAATCTCAGAAATGTCTGGCGATCTCTCAGGAATCCTAGTCCTAAATCTCAGGAGTACTTTCACAAATCTGGTGAGATAAAAGTCCTCCCCGTGGAAAGTGGCTCAAATCCCCTGAGACGTCAGGGCATGTCTTGCGAGATCTATAACGAAATCCACTGAGACCTGGGGAGAAGTCTCTCGGAAACTCAACAGGAGTGGGAAATTCCTAACCTTTATGCTTGTGCAGCTTAATAGTTAGCCATTGGACATTCCTGTCTGGGGGACCATGGGAACACCTGGCATTCCACAAAGCCCAGAGATACCATTCAGATGTTGGGGTCCAAACCCACCACTGAGATAGGGATGAATGGACTCGAGGTCCCTTACTGACATTACGAGAGACGGGCAGGAGGGGAAGACATAAGTTACAGGAAGAGGCCAGAGGCCTGGGAGCTGGCTCTTCTGAACACACAGGAAGTCTCTCTGGGTGCTCTCCCAGGCTTTTGACTGTGTGTGGGAGTCACCACATGCAGGAACAAAAAGACCTCATCCAGATCTCATGAGATGTCAGTCTCAGCCAGCGAAATGTAGGTGCAAAACCCATGGGATTTCTGGGCAAAGCTCCCGGGCCCTTGGGAGGAAGCGGAAGTCCCTAGCAGAGGGTCTCCTTATGATTTAAATTGTTGGGCATGAGACCTCATGATATTTGGAATTAAATCCCGGGAGGTTTGGATGAGAACTCCCGCAATTTGGACCGAGACCTTTCGAGATTTTCCCCAAGATGGTGTGCAGTCTGGTTCTAGAAAGAGGTATATTTACTTTCATTTCTGGGGTGTTTTGATGCACAAACAGACAGCCTTAACAATATAAAGCCTGGAAAAGCTCCAGAGAGCATGCATTTGTGCTCACTTTTCCTACTTGGGGTGTCCTTGCTTGATCCTTCCACTCCTGGTCTCCTGTTTTATCACATCTAGTTAAGCGTGAATAAGAATCCACCAAGCCTATTCATCTGACCTCAATACTCCCTTCATACATACTCTTCACCCAAGATCCTGAAATACCAGGGATTTGGGGTGGAGGCAGGTTGTGTCTACCCTGCAGGTCGTATCTGGGACCAGTTAGGATAGCAAAACTATTCAAGTTTTGCCACATCATGGCATGAGCCATCCCAACCCACATAAGGATAACAATTTAGGTTCTAATAGAGAGATCCAGATACTACCAAGTGCCTGGTAGATTGGCCACAGAGCCAAAGGGTTTTGGTCCTAGATCTCGATGGCTGGGCCCAAGGTCTCAAGAGATTTAAACTGAAATCTCACGAAATATTCCCTAAGGTCACCTGAGGCCCAGGAAGAAAAGAGGCAACTTTTGATATACAACTTTAATATTTTCAAAGCCTGAGAACACCTCAGGGAGCCTGCCTGTGTGCTCACTTGTCATATTTGGGGGAAGTGGCGATTTACTTCTTTGTTCCAGGGCTGCTCTCTTTCTAAAACTTCTGGTTGAAGGTGATTAAAAATACACACAGGCTTCATTCCTCCTGAATTCAAGGCTCCCTTTATAGATGCTCTTCAACAGGATCCTAAAACCCCAGGGATTTGGTGAGGGGCACTTTAAAGCTTCTGGCGGGTCATGTCTGGGACCAATTATTAAACTGAAATGCTGGAAATTCTGCGCAATCCTGATGTACATTACCTACTGAAATAAGGAATGCCAAAAAGTATCCCAGGGAGTGCAGGTTACCACCTCAGAGCCTCAGGGATTGGTCATAGGTTTTGACCTTAGATGTCAGTGGATGGGCTAGAGATATCCGAAGATTAAGGTGAGATCTCATGAGCAGTGGGTGAGACCTCACGAGAGTTGACTAGAAGTCTCATGAGATCTGGGTGAGATCTCAGGAGGTATGGCTAGAAATCTCAGGAGGTATGGCTAGAAATCTCATGAGGTGTGGATAAGATTTCAGGTGATTTGGACTGAATCTGGTGAAATTTCAATGAGATCTGGCTAGATTTGTATGAGATCGCATAAGACTTGGCCTGGGAGCTCATGAGAATACTCATGAGTATTGTGTTTCCTCTCACGTGAGGTCTGGTGAGGCAAGAGGTATATTTTCTTTAATTTCTGGGGTGTTGTGAAGGTAAAACAGAGAGCCTTAAGGTTTTGAGAGCTGGGGAAAGCCACCAGGGGCCTCCTTCTGTTCTCACCATCCAGCAATGGGGACTTTTGTTCTTTTCCCCTCCTGTTTCAGTCACCTCGGTATGACTGTGAATGTGCATTCACCTGGCCCATTGATGGTGAATCCACGCTCCCTTCTTACCTGCTTTAGAGCCAGGATGCTGAAACAACAGGGATTTAGGTGTGAGACACTTTGTGTCTTTCTAAAGGGCATGCCTGTGACCAATTAGGAAAGTAGAATTCTGCCCAAACCTCCCTTGTGTGTTCACTACTGACATTGGGAGCACAGCAATCCCTGCTACATAGGGGTTAAAAGATCCGCCCAAGGGCCAGGGAGTTTGCCACAGGAGTAAAAGGTTTTTTGCCCTAGATATCAAAGAATAGGCCGAGGTCTCACAAGACTTGAATAAGATCTCACAAGATTTTTTTTATTATGTTAATCACCATACCATAATCACCAATCATCATCATCATTATTTTTGATGTAGTGCTCCATGATTCATTGTTTGCGCATAACACCCAGTGCTCCATGCAGAACCTGCCCTCTTTAACCTGCATCACCAGGCTAACCCATCCCCTCTGGGACCCTCAGTTTGTTTTTCAGAGTCCATAATCTCTCATGGTTCATCTCCCTCTCCGATTTCCCCCTTCATTCTTACCCTCTTGTTATCTTTTTTTTAAACATCTAATGTGTTATTTGTTTCAGAGGTACAGGTCTGTGATTCAACAGTCTTACACAATTCCCAGTGCTCACCATAGCACATAACCTCCCCAATGTCTATCACCCAGCAACCCAAACGCTCTCACCCCTCACCACTCCAGCAACCCTCAGTTTGTTTCCTGAGAATAAGAATTCCTCATATCAGTGAGGTCATATGATACATGTCTTTTTAAAAATTTTTTATTATTATTATGTTAATCACCGTATATTACATCATTAGTTTTTGATGTAGTGTTCCATGATTCATTGTGCATAACACCCAGTGCTCCATGCAGAATGTGCCCTCTTTTTTTTTAAGATTTTATTTACTTATTTGACAGAGAGAGACACAGCGAGAGAGGAAACACAAGCAGGGGGAGTGGGAGAGGGAGAAGAAGGCTTCCCGCTGAGCAGAGAGCCCGATGCGGAGCTCGATCCCAGGACCCTGGGATCAAGACCTGAGCTGAAGGCAGATGCTTAACCGACTGAGCCACCCAGGCGCCCAGAACGTGCCCTCTTTAATACCCATCACCAGGCTAACCCATCCTCCCACCCGCCTCCGCTCTAGAACCCTCAGTTTGTTTTTCAGAGTCCATAGTCTCTCATCGTTCGTCTCCCCCTCCGATTTTCCCCCTTCATTCTTCACCTCCTGCTATCTTCTTCTTTTTTTTCTTAACATATATTGCATTATTTGTTTCAGAGGGACAGATCTGTGATTCAACAGTTTTGCGCAATTCACAGTGCTCATCATAACACATACCCTCCCCATTTTCTATCATCCAGCCACCCCATCCCTCCCCCCCACCACTCCAGCAACCTTCAGTTTGTTTCCTGAGATTAAGAATTCCTCATATCAGTGAGGTCATATGATTCTTTTCTTTCTCTGATTGACTTATTTCGCTCATCTAACACACTCCAGTTCCATCCATGTCATTGCAAATGGCAAGATCTCATTCCTTTTGATGGCTGCATAATATTCCATTATATATATATATATATATATATATATATATATATATATATATATATATTCCATTTCTTCTTTATCCATTCGTCTGTCGATGGACATCTTGGCTCTTTCTACAATTTGGCTATGGTGGACATTGCTGCTATAAACATCGGGTTACACGTACCCCTTCGGATACCTACATTTGTATATTTGGGTTAAATACCCAGTAGTGCATTAGCTGGATAGTATGGTAGCTCTATTTGCAACTTTTTGAGGAACCTCCATACTGTTCTCCAGAGTGGCTGCACCAGCTTGCATTCCCACCAACGGTGTAGGAGGGTTCCCCTTTCTCCGCATCGCCACTAACATCTGCCATTCCCTGACTTGTTAATTTTAGCCATTCTGACTGGCGTGAGGTGGTATCTCATTGAGGATTTGATTTGAATTTCCCAGATGCTGAGCGATGTTGAGCACTTTTTCGTGTGTCTGTTGGTCATGTGGATGTCTTCTTTGGAAAAATGTCTGTTCATGTCTTCTGCCCATTTCTTGGTTGGATCATTTGTTCTTTGGGTGTTGAGTTTAAGAAGTTCTTTATAGATTTTGGATACTAGCCCTTTATCTGATATGTCATTTGCAAATATCTTCTCCCATTCTGTCAGTTTTCTTTTGGTTTTGTGGACTGTTTCATTTGCTGTGCAAAAGCTTTTTATCTTGATGAAGTCCCAATAGTTCATTTCTGCCCTTGCTTCCCTTGCCTTTGGCGATGTTTCTAGGAAGAAGTTGCTGCGGCTGAGGTCGAAGAGGTTGTTGCCTGTGTTGTCCTTTAAGATTTTGATGGACTCCTGTCTCACATTGAGGTCTTTCAACCATTTTGACTCTATTTTTGTGTGTGGTGTAAGGAAATGGTCCAGTTTCATTTTTGTGCATGTGGCTCTCCAAATTTCCCAACACCATTTGTTGAAGAGACTGTCTTTTTCCATTGCATGTTATTTCCTGCTTTGTCAAAGATTATTTGAACATAGAATTGAGGGTCCATTTCTGGGATTTCTATCCTGTTCCATTGATCTATGTGTCTGTTTTTGTGCCAGTACCATACTGTCTTGATGATGACAGCTTTGTAATGGAGCTTGAAGTCCAGAATTGTGATGCCGCCAGCTTTGCTTTTTCAACATTCCTCTGGGTATTCAGGGTTTATTCTGGTTCCATACAAATTTTAGGACAATTTTTTCCATTTCTTTGAAAAAAGCGGATGGTATTTGGATAGGGATTGCATTGAATGTGTAGATTGCTCTAGGTAGCATTGACATCTTCACAATATTTGTTCTTCCAATCCATGAGCATGGAAAGTTTTCCCATTTCTTTGTGTTTTCCTCAATTTCTTTCATGAGTGTTTTACAGTTTTCTCAGTACACATTCTTTGCCTGTTTGGTTAGATTATTCCTAGGTATCTTCAGGTGTCACAAGATTTTTCCCCAAGAACATGTGATGTCCGGCTAAAGAAGAGGTATCTTTTATTTTTATTTTTCCTCGTTGTTTTGTGGTTAATAGAGACAGACTTAATGTTTTCAATGCCTGCTAAATTCTCTTGCTTGTGGTGGCGCATTTCTTCTTCCTTCTCCTCCTGCCTTTCTCATTCCGTCATTTGGGTTTAGTGTGAAAAATTATTCCCCAGGCCCGTTCATTCTGAATGCAGTGCTCCCTTATTACCCCGTCCTCCCGCAGGATGTTGTGATACCAGGGATTTAGTTGGGAGAAAGCTTGTTTCTTCCCTCATGTCATGCCTGGGAGCATTTCTAAAACTGGAGATATTGGAAGTTGTACCCATGTCTCCCATGTGCCATCCCTAACTACTGAAAGTGTGCAAAGCAGGCTCTGCTCAGGATTGCCTGTTCCCGAACCCCACCCTTGAGCTTGGGGGATTGGTCACAGATGCATCAGGGTTTCGCCTTAGATGTCAGTTGCTGGGCCAGAGATATCAAAAGATTTGGGAGTGATAGCAGGAGGTTTTGCTAAAAATCTCACGAAGTGTGTGTGACATATCTCGAGGTTTAGGGAGAAATCTCACGAGGTGTGGTGACAGCTTTTGAGGTTTGGGTAGAAATCTCACAAGGTGTGGATGAGCTATCAGGAGGTTTGGGTAGAAATCTCACGAGGTGTGGATGAGATATCAGGTTTCCTTAAAAATCTCACAAGTTGTGGGTGACAGCTCTCGAGTTCCAGTGAAGGAAAAAGGTATATTTTCTTTCATTTCTAGGGCATTGTGAGATGAATTCAGAGAGCTTTGAGGTTTTGAGAGCTGGGAAAAGCCACCAGGGGGGCTGCATCTTTTCTGACCATCCTGTGATGGGGATCTTTGCTTCTTTTTCCTCTACTACTCTACTGTTTCTCACTCTTATGGATGAGTGTGAATAAGCATCCACCTGGCCCACAAATAGTCCCTTCTTACCCGCCTTAGAGCCAGGAATCAGAAAAAAACAGGGATTTAGGTGTGAGACACTTTGTGTCTTTCTGAAGGGCATGTCTGTGACAAATTAGGAAAGTAGAATTCTACCCAAGTCTTCCATGTTGTGTCTTTCTAAAGGGCATTCCTGTGACCAGTTAGGAAAGTAGATTTCTGCCCACCCCTTCCGTGTGTATAAATCACTTCTGTGAATAAGCTTCCACCTGGCCCATCAATGGTTTAGATGCTTTAGAGCCAGGAAGCTGAAACAACAGGGATTTAGGGGTGAGAAACGTTGTGTCTTTCTAAAGGCATTCCTGTGACCAATTAGGAAAGGAGCATTCTGCCCAGTCCTTCCATGTGTATTCACTATTTACATTAGGAACACCAGCAATCCATGCTACATTTGGGTTAAAGGATCTGCCCACAGACCTGGGAGTTTGCCACAGGTGTGAAGGATTTTGGCCCTATGTCTCAATAAATGGGCCGAGATCTCACGAGATTCGAATGGGATCTCACAAGAATTTCCCCCAAGATCATCTGATGTCTAGCTAAAGAAGAGTTATCTTTTATTTTTCTTCTTCTGGGTGGTTTGTGCTTTATAAAATCAGCCTTAATGTTTTGAATGTGTGCTAACTTCTCATGCTTAGGATAGCAAATTTCTTCCTCATTCTCCTCCTGCTGTCCTCATTCCTTCGTTCGGGTTTACTCTGAAAAAGAGTTCACCAGGCCTGTTCATTCTGAATGCAGTTCTCCCTTATTAACCCCTCCTCCCAGAGGATGTTGTGATACCAGGGATTTAAGTGTGAGACAGCTTGTTTCTTCCCTCACATGGGGCTGGGAGCATTTCTAAAACCACAGATATTGAAAGTTTTGCCCACATCTGGCATATGCCTTCCCTAAATACTTAAGGGGCACAAAGCAGGCTTTCCTAAGGAGTTGTAGTTCTCCACCCTCCCCCATTTTGAGCTTGGGGGATTGGTCACAGATGCATCATTGTTTGGCCTTAGGTGTCAATTGTTGGGGCAGAAATCCCATGAGGTTTGGCTGGAAATCTCACGAGGTTTGGCTGGAAATCTCACGAAATTTGGCCGGAAATCTCATGAGGTTTGGCCAGAAATCTCACAAGGGTTCGCCGGAAATCTCATGAGGTTTGGCCGGAAATCTCATGAGGTTTGGACCGAAATCTCAGGAGATTTGGCCAGAAATCACATGAGGTTCAGCCGGAAATCTCACGAGGTTCGGCAAGATATCTCACGAGATTTGGCCAGAAATCTCACGAGGTTTGGCTGGAAACGTCACGAGATTTGGCTGGAAACCGCACAAGGTTTGGCCGGATATCTCACGAGATTTGGCTGGAAATCTCACGAGATTTGGCTGGAAATCACACAAGGTTTGACCAGAAATGTCTCGAGTTGTGCACCAAAATCTCACGAGATTTGGCCGGAACTCTCACGAGGTTTGGCCAGAAACAGCGCGAGCTTTGGCCGGAAATCTCATGAGGTTTGGCCTGAAATCTCACCAGGTTTGGCCGGGACTCTCACAAGGTTTGGCCCAAAATCTCCTGAGGTTTGCCGGAAATCACGTGAAGTTTGGCTGGAAATCTCACGAGATTTGGCCGGAAATCTCACGAGGTTTGACCTGAAATCTCACGAGGAGAGCTTTAAGGTTTTGAGAGCCTGGGAAAGCCCCCAGAGGCCTGCTTCTGTTTTCTCTGTCCTGCAATGGGGACTTTGGCTTCTTGTTTCTCCTCCTGCTCTCCTGTTACGGTCACCTTGGCATGAGTGTGAAAGAGCATTCACATGGCCCATTCATCCTGAATCCAAGTTCCCTTCTTACCTGCTTTAGAGCCAGGAAGCTGAAATAACAGGGATTTAGGGGTGAGAAATTTTGTGTCTTTCTAAAGGCATTCCTGTGACCAATTAGGAAAGGAGAATTCTGCCCAGCACTTCCATGTGTATTCACTATTTACATTAGGATCACCAGCAATCCGTGCTACATATGGGTTAAAGATCCGCCCAAGGACCAGGGAGTTTGCCACAGGTGTGAAGGATTTTTGGCCCTAGATCTCAATCAATGGGCCGAGATCTCATGAGATTTGAATGAGATCTCGCAAGATTGTCCCCAAAATCATGTGATGTCTAGCTAAAGAAGAGGTATCTTTTATTTTTATTTTTCTGCGTGTTTTTGCACTTAATAGAATCAGCCTTAATGTTTTGAATGCGTGCTAAATTCTCGTGCTTTGGATGGCAAACTGCTTCCCCCTTCTCCTCCTGCCTTCCTCATTCCGTCGTTTGGGTTTAGTGGAAAAAGTATTCACCAGGCCCGTTCATTCTGAATGCAGTCCTCCCTTATTACCCCCTCCTCCCGCAGGATGTTGTGATACCAAGGATTTAGATGTGAGACAGCGTGTATCTTCTCTCACATGGTCCCTGGGAGCATTTCTAAAACTGGAGGTATTGGAAGATGTGCCCACGTCTGGCATGTGCCTTCCGTAACTACCTAAGGGGTGCAAAGCAGGCTCTGCTAGGGAGTTATAGTTCTCCACCCTCCCCAATGTTGAGCCTGGGGTATTGGTCACAGATGCAACAGTGGTTGGCCTTAGATGTCAATTGCTGGGCCAGAGATCCCAAGAGGTTTGGCTGGAAATCCTAGGAGGCTAGCTGGAAATCCCAGGACATTTGGCTGGAAATCCCAGGAGGTTTGGCTGGAAATCTCGAGAGATAGAGCTGGAAATCTCATGAAATAGGGATGGATTTCTCTCTAGGTTGGGCTGGAAATCTCTCGAGGTTGGGCTGGAAATCTCTCGAGGTTGGGCTGGAAAAGCCACGAGGTTGGGCAGGAAAAGTCACGAGGTTGGACGGGAAAAGTCACAAGGTTTGGTGGGAAATGTCCCGCGGTATGGCCGGAATTCTCATGAGGTTTGGCGGGAATTCTCATGAGGTTTGGCAGGAAATCTCACGAGGTTTGGCGGGAAATCTCACATGATTTGGAATGAGTGTGGTGAAATTTCAATAAGATCTTGTGAGATTTACGTGAGATCTGACAAGAGCAGGGGTGTCATCTCACGAGGTTTACCCCCAAATCACCTGAGGTCCGGGGAAGGCAAGAGGTATATTTTCTTTCTTTTTAAAATTTTTTATTGTTATGTTAATCACCATACATTACATCATTAGTTTCAGATGTAGTGTTCCATGATTCATTGTTTGTGCATAACACCCAGTGCTCCATGCAGAACGTGCCCTCCTCAATACCCATCACCAGGCTAACCCATCCTCCCACCCCCCTCCCCTCTAGAACCCTCAGTTTGTTTTTCAGAGTCCATTGTCTCTCATGATTCGTCTCCCCATCCAATTTCCCCCCCTTCATCCTTCCCCTCCTGCTATCTTCTTCTTCTTTTTTTCCTTAACATATATTGCATTATTTGTTTCAGAGGTACAGATCTGAGATTCAACAGTCTTGCACAATTCACAGCGCTTACCAGAACACATACCCTCCCCAGTGTCCATCACCCAGTCACCCCATTCCTCCCACCCCACCCCCCACTCCAGCAACGCTCAGTTTGTTTCCTGAGATTAAGAATTCCTCATATCAGTGAGGTCATATGATACATGTCTTTCTCTGTTTGACTTATTTCGCCCAGCATAATACCTTCCAGTTTCATACACGTCGTTGCAAATGGCAAGATCTCATTCCTTTTTTTTTAAAATTTTTTTATTGTTATGTTAATCCCCATACATTACATCATTAGTTTTAGATATAGTGTTCCATGATTCATTGTTTGTGCATAACACCCAGTGCTCCATGCAGAACGTGCCCTCCTCAATACCCATCACCAGGCTAACCCATCCTCCCACCCCCCTCCCCTCTAGAACCCTCAGTTTGTTTTTCAGAGTCCATCGTCTCTCATGGTCCTTCTCCCCCGCCGATTTCCCCTCCTTCATTCTTCCCCTCCTGCTACATTCTTCTTCTTCCTTTTTTCTTTTTTTTCTTTTAAAGATTTTATTTATTTATTTGAGAGAGAGAGAACGAGAGACAGAGAGCATGAGAGGGAGGAGGGTCAGAGGGAGAAGCAGACTCCCTGCTGAGCAGGGAGCCCGATGCGGGACTCGATCCCAGGACTCCAGGATCATGACCTGAGCCGAAGGCAGTCGCTTAACCAACTGAGCCACCCAGGCGCCCTTCCTTTTTTCTTTCTTAACATATATTGCATTATTTGTTTCAGAGGTACAGATCTGAGATTCAACAGTCTTGCACAATTCACAGCGCTTACCAGAACACATACCCTCCCCAGTGTCCATCACCCAGTCACCCCATCCCTCCCACCCCACCCCCCACTCCAGCAACCCTGTTTGTTTCCATTTGTTGAAGAGACTTTTTTCCATTGGACATTCTTTCCTGCTTTGTCAAAGATTAGTTGACCATAGAGTTGAGGGTCCATTTCTGGGCTCTCTATTCTGTTCCATTGATCTATGTGTCTGTTTTTGTGCCAGTACCATACTGTCTTGATGATGACAGCTTTGTAGTAGAGCTGGAAGTCTGGAATTGTGATGCCGCCAGCTTTACTTTTCTTTTTCAACATTCCTCTGGCTATGCGGGGTCTTTTCTGGTTCCATACAAATTTTAGGATTATTTGTTCCATTTCTTTGAAAAAAGTGGATGGTAGTTTGATGGGGGTTGCATTGAATGTGTAGATTGCTCTAGGTAGGATTGACATCTTCACAATATTTGTTCTTCCAATCCATGAGCACGGAATATTTTTCCATTTCTTTGTGTCTTCCTCAATTTCTTTCATGAGTATTTTATAGTTTTCTGAGTACAGATCCTTTGTCTCTTTGGTTAGATTTATTCCTAGGTATCTTATGGTTTTGGGTGCAATTGTAAATGGGATCGACTCCTTAATTTCTCTTTCTTCTGACTTGTTGATGGTGTATAGGAATGCCACTGACTTCTGTGCATTGATTTTATATCCTGCCACTTGACTGAATTCCTGTATGAGTTCTAGCAGTTTTGGGGTGGAGTCTTTGGGATTTTCCACATAAAGTATCATATCATCTGCAAAGAGTGAGAGTTTGACTTCTTCTTTGCCAATTTGGAGGCCTTTTATTTCTTTTTGTTGTCTGATTGCTGTGGCTAGGACTTCCAATACTATGTTGAATAGCAGTGGTGATAGTGGACATCCCTGCCGCGTTCCTGACCTTAGGGGGAAAGCTCTCAGTTTTTCCCCATTGAGAATGATATTCGCTGTAGGTTTTTCATAGATGGCTTTTATGATATTGAGGTATGTACCCTCTATCCCTATACTCTGAAGAGTTTTGATCAAGAAAGGATGCTGTACTTTGTCAAATGCTTTTTCTGCATCTACTGAGAGGATCATATGATTCTTGTTCTTTCTTTTGTTAATGTATTGTATCACGTTGATTGATTTGCGGATGTTGAACCAACCTTGCAGCCCAGGGATAAATCCGACTTGGTCGTGGTGAATAATCCTTTTAATGTACTGTTGGATCCTATTGGCTAGTATTTTGGTGAGAATTTTTGCATCCATGTTCATCAGGGATATTGGTCTGTAATTCTCCTTTTTGATGGGGTCTTTGTCTGGTTTTGGGATCAAGGTAATGCTGGCCTCATAAAATGAGTTTGGAAGTTTTCCTTCCATTTCTATTTTTTGGAACAGTTTCAGAAGGATAGGTATTAATTCTTCTTGAAATGTTTGGTAGAATTCCCCCTGGGAAGCCATCTGGCCCTGGGCTTTTGTGTTTTGGGAGATTTTTGATGACTGTTTCTATTTCCTTAGTGGTTATAGGTCTGTTCAGGTTTTCTATTTCTTCCTGGTTCAGTTTTGGTAGTTGATACGTCTCCAGGAATGCATCCATTACTTCCAGGTTATCTAATTTGCTGGCATAGAGTTGCTCATAATATGTTCTTATAATTGTTTGTATTTCTTTGGTGTTGGTTGTGATTTCTCCTCTTTCATTCATGATTTTGTTGATTTGGGTCATTTCTCTTTTCTTTTTGATAAGTCTGGCCAGGGGCTTATCAATCTTGTTAATTCTTTCAAAGAACCAGCTCCTAGTTTTGTTGATCTGTTCTACTGTTCTTTTGGTTTTTATTTCATTGATTTCTGCTCTGATCTTTATTATTTCTCTTCTCCTGCTGGGTTTAGGCTTTATTTGCTGTTCTTTCTCCAGCTCCTTTAGGTGTAGGGTTAGGTTGTATACTTGAGACCTTTCTTGTTTCTTGAGAAAGGCTTGTATTGCTATATACTTTCCTCTTAGGACTGCCTTTGCTGTATCCCAAAGATTTTGAATAGTTGTGTTTTCATTTTCATTGGTTTCCATGAATTTTTTTAATTCTTCTTTAATTTCCTGATTGACCCATTCATTCTTCAGTAGGATGCTCTTTAGCCTCCATGTATTTGAGTTCTTTCCGACTTTCCTCTTGTGATTGAGTTCTAGTTTCAAAGCATTGTGGTCTGAAAATATGCAGGGGATGATCCCAATCTTCTGGTACCGGTTGAGACCTGATTTATGACCTAGGATGTGATCTATTCTGGAGAATGTTCCATGGGCACGAGAGAAGAATGTGTATTCCGTTGCTTTGGGATGGAATGTTCTGAATATGTCTGTGAAGTCCATTTGGTCCAGTGTGTCATTTAAAGTCCCTATTTCCTTGTTGATCTTTTGCTTAGATGACCTGTCCATTTCAGTGAGGGGGGTGTTAAAGTCCCCCATTATTATTGTATTGTTGTCAATGTGTTTCTTTGCTTTTGTTATTAATTGCCTTATATAATTGGCTGCTCCCATGTTAGGGGCATAGATATTTACAATTGTTAGATCTTCTTGTTGGATAGACCCTTTAAGTAGGATATAGTGTCCTTCCTCATCTCTTATTACAGTCTTTGGTTTAAAATCTAATTTGTCTGATATAAGGATTGCCACCCCAGCTTTCTTTTGGTGTCCATTAGCATGGTAAATTGTTTTCCACCCCCTCACTTTCAATCTGGGGGTGTCTTTGGGTCTAAAATGAGTCTCTTGCAGACAGCATATCGATGGGTCTTGTTTTTTAATCCAATCTGATAGCCTGTGTCTTTTGATTGGGGCATTTAGCCCATTTACATTCAGGGTAACTATTGAAAGATAGGAATTTAGTGCCATTGTATTGCCTGTAAAGTGACTGTTACTGTATATTGTTTGTGTTCCTTTCTGGTCTATGTTGCTTTTAGGCTCTCTCTTTGCTTAGAGGGCCCCTTTCAAGATTTCTTGTAGGGCTGGTTTCGTGTTTGCAAATTCCTTTAGTTTTTGTTTGTCCTGGAAGCTTTTTATCTCTCCTTCAATTTTCAATGACAGCCTAGCTGGATATAGTATTCTTGGCTGCATATTTTTCTCATTTAGTGCTCTGAATATGTCCTGCCAGTCCTTTCTGGCCTGCCAGGTCTCTGTGGATAAGTCTGTTGCCAATCTAATGTTTCTACCATTGTAGGTTACATATCTCTTCTCCCGAGCTGCTTTCAGGATTTTCTCTTTGTCTCTGAGACTCGTAAGTTTTACTATTAGATGTCGGGGTGTTGACCTATTTTTATTGATTTTGAGAGGGGTTCTCTGTGCTTCCTGGATTTTGATGCCTGTTTCCTTCCCCAAATTAGGGAAGTTCTCTGCTATAATTTGCTGCATTATGCCTTCTGCCCCTCTCTCTCTTTCTTCTTCTTCTGGGATCCCAATTATTCTAATGTTGTTTCGTCTTATGGTATCGTTTATCTCTCGAATTCTGCCCTCGTGATCCAGTAGTTGTTTATCTCTCTTTTTCTCAGCTTCTTTATTTTCCATCATTTGGTCTTCTATCTCACTGATTCTTTCTTCTGCCTCATTTATCCTAGCAGTTAGCGCCCCCATATTTGATTGCACCTCATTAATAGCCTTTTTGATTTCTACTTGGTTAGATTTTAGTTCTTTTACTTCTCCAGAAAGGGTTTCTCTAATAACTTCCATGCTTTTTTCAAGCCCAGCTAGTATCTTTAAAGTGATGATTCTGAACTCTAGATCTGACATCGTACTAATGTCCGTATTGAGTAGGTCCCTGGCAGTCAGTACTACCTCTTGTTCTTTTTGTTGAGGTGATTTTTTCCGTCTTGTCATTTTGTGCAGAGGAGAATAGATTAATGAGAGAACAAAATGCTAGCAGGGTAACAACGTCCCCAGAAAATATACTCTAAACAAATCAGAAAAGACCTGAAGCAGTGGGAAAAGAAAGGGAAAGAGAGAAAAAAGAAAAAGAAAGAAAAAAAGAAAAAAAAGAAAAAGATAAAGATAAAAACAAACAAAAGCAGAACAAAACAAAACAAAACAAAAACAGAATGTGATCAAATATGATCAGGCTGGTTTATAGATCAGTGCCACACACTAGATTTTGGGTGTATTTTGGTCTGTTAAAAGAAAGTCCCTCCCAAAATTTTAAAGAAAAAAAAACTTATATATGTACAAAAATAAGGGTTGATATGATGAAGGATGGAATATGACTGTAAAGATGGAAATTATAAAAAATTTTAAAAAAGGATTTGATAAGTTTTTGAATAAAGAAAGAAGAGGATTAAAAAAAAAAGAAAGAAAAAAAGGAGAGAATGTGTTCAGGCAGGGGAGTAGAAAAAAACCATACACTAGAGATTTAGAGTATATTTTGATCTGTTAGAAGAAACTATCTCAAGATTTTAAAGAGAGAACAACTTATATATATATCTTGCTCCACCCTCTATACCACCTCTTCTTTATCCATTCATCTGTCGATGGACATCTTGGCTCCTTCCACAGTTTGGCTATTGTGGACATTGCTGCTATATATATATATATGCCAAAAATATGGGTAACTACTATGAAGGGATAGAATATGACTTTAAAAATGAAAAATAAAAATGTTTTTTTTTTAAAAAAGGGATTGATAAGATGTTGGTTGAAAAAGGGAAAGAGAAAAATTCAAAAAAAAAGAAAAAAAAAAGAAAAAAAGACAGTTAAAAAAATAATTAACTTTGAAAGACTAAAGAATCATGGTAAAAAAGCCATGAATTCTATGTGCAGTATTCCCCTAGCGCTGGAGTTCTGCCATTCTCATTGATCGGTAAACTTGGTCTTGGCTGGCTGTTCTCGCTGATCTTCTGGGGGAGGGGCCTGTTGCTGTGGTTCCCAAATGTCTTTGCTGGAGGCAAAATTGCCCCGCCCTTGCCGGTCCGGTCTAAGTAATCTGCTCGGGTTTGCTCTCCGGAGCTTTTGTTCCCTGCAAGCTTTCCGTACAGCTTTGGAGGCGGAGAGTGAAAATGGCGGCCTCCCAGTCTCCGCCCCGGAGGAGCCGAGAACTCGGGGTCCCGCTCCTCAGCGAGCCCCCAGAGAAAAGCAGTCAGTCACTCCCCTCTCCCCGGTCTCCGGCCACACTCCGCGCTCACCCGGCCTGTGACCACGCCTTTCTATCTGGCACCCGACCCCGGGTGGAGTCTCCAAACCCAGCAGATCCCCGCGGTGCGCTCCCGCGCCATTCCTCCCGGGGGAAGAAGGTGAGTCTCCCCGGATCTGCCGCTTGTTGGGTCCCTGCTGGAGGAGCAGTGGCCCGACTGCCGTGGATCACGGTTTATAGCAACCCCGAGCTGAGAGCCCGTGCCTGGGCTCCGTCTCTGCAGCTGGCTTCCCTGCTCCGATACCTGGGAGCTCTGCCGCACTCAGGCACCCCCGGTCTTTCTGTGACCCCGAGGGTCCTGAGACCACACTGTCCCGCGAGGGTTCCACCCCCACTTCACCACCAGAGTGACATCCCTCAGCGGAGCAGACTTCTAAAAGTTCCGATTTTGTGCTCCGTGGCTCTATCACTCGCCAGAAGCGGCCGACGGAGGCCCCTCCCCCGCCATCTATCCTCCCGAATATCGCCTCAGATTCACTTCTCCGCACGTCCTACCTTCCAGAAAGTGGTCGCTTTTCTGTTCGGAGAGTTGTTGCTATTCTTTTCTTTGATCTCCTGTTGAGTTTGTAGGTGTTCAGAATGGTTTGATCCCTATCCAGCTGAATTCCTGAGAGGAGACGAAATCCAGGTCTCCTACTCCTCCGCCATCTTGCTCCACCGTCTATACCACCTCTTCTTTATCCATTCATCTGTCGATGGACATCTTGGCTCCTTCCACAGTTTGGCTATTGTGGACATTGCTGCTATAAACATCAGGGTGCATGTACCCTTTCGGATCCCTACTTTTGTATCTTTGGGTTAAATACCCAGTAGTGCAATTGCTGGATCATATGGTAGCTCTATTTTCAACTTTTTGAAGAACCTCCATACTGTTTTCCAGAGTCGCTGCACCAGCTTGCATTCCCACCAACAGTGTAGGAGGGTTCCCCTTTCTCCACATCCCTGCCAACATCTGTCATTTCCTGACTTGTTAATTCTAGCCATTCTGACTGGTGTGAGGTGGTATCTCATTGAGGTTTTGATTTGGATTTCCCTGATGCCGAGCGATGTTGAGCACTTTTTCATGTGTCTGTTGGCCATGTGGATGTCTTCTTTGGAAAAATGTCTGTTCATGTCTTCTGCCCATTTCTTGATTGGATTCTTTGTTCTTTGGGTGTTGAGTTTGATAAGTTCTTTATAGATTTTGGATACTAGCCCTTTATGTGATATGTCATTTGCAAATATCTTCTCCCATTCTGTCGGTTGTCTTTTGGTTTTGTGGACTATTTCCTTTGCTTTGCAAGAGCATTTTATCTTGATGAAGTCCCAATAGTTCATTTCTGCCCTTGCTTCCCTTGCCTTTGGCGATGTTTGTAGGAAGAAGTTGCTGTGGCTGAGGTCAAAGAGGTTGCTACCTGTGTTCTCCTTTAGGATTTTGATGGACTCCTGTCTCACATTGAGGTCTTTCAACCATTTGGAGTCTATTTTTGTGTGTGGTGTAAGGAAATGGTCCAGTTTCATTCTTCTGCATGTGGCTGTCCAATTTTCCCAACACCATTTTTGAAGAGACTGTCTTCTTTCCATTGGACATTCTTTCCTGCTTTGTCAAAGATTAGTTGACTATAGAGTTGAGGGTCCATTTCTGGGCTCTCTATTCTGTTCCATTGATCTATGTGTCTGTTTTTGTGCCAGTACCATACTGTCTTGATGATGACAGCTTTGTAATAGAGCTGGAAGTCTGGAATTGTGATGCCTCCAGCTTTGCTTTTCTTTTTTCAACATTCCTCTGGCTATTTGGGGTCTTTTCTGGTTCCATACAAATTTTAGGATTATTTGTTCCATTTCTTTGAAAAAAGTGGATGGTAGTTTGATGGGGATTGCATTGAATGTGTAGATTGCTCTAGGTAGCATTGACATCTTCACAATATTTGTTCTTCTAATCCATGAGCATGGAACGTTTTTCAATTTCTTTGTGTCTTCCTCAATTTCTTTCATGAGTATTTTATAGTTTTCTGAGCACAGATCCTTTGCCTCTTTGGTTAGATTTATTCCTAGGTATCTTATGGTTTTGGGTGCAATTGTAAATGGGATCGACTCCTTAATTTCTCTTTCTTCTGTCTTGTTGTTGGAGTATAGGAATGCCACTGACTTCTGTGCATTGATTTTATATCCTGCCACTTGACTGAATTCCTGTATGAGTTCTAGCAGTTTTGGGGTTGAGTTTTTGGGGTTTTCCACATAAAGTATCATATCATCTGCAAAGAGTGAGAGTTTGACTTGTTCTTTGCCGATTTGGATGCCTTTGATTTCTTTTTGTTGTCTGATTGCTGTGGCTAGGACTTCTAATACTATGTTGAATAGCAGTGGTGATAGTGGACATCCCTGCTGCGTTCCTGACCTTAGGGGAAAAGCTCTCAGTTTTTCCCCATTGAGAATGATATTCGCTGTGGTTTTTTCATAGATGGCTTTTATGATATTGAGTTATGTACCCTCTATGCCTATACTTTGAAGAGTTTTGATCAAGAAAGGATGCTGTACTTTGTCAAATGCTTTTTCTGCATCTATTGAGAGGACCATATGGTTCCTGTGCTTTCTTTTGTTAATGTATTGTATCACGTTGATTGATTTGTGGATGTTGAACCAACCGTGCAGCCCAGGGATAAATCCGACTTGGTCGTGGTGAATAATCCTTTTAATGTACTGTTGGATCCTATTGGCTAGTATTTTGGTGAGAATTTTTGCATCCATGTTCATCAGGGATATTGGTCTGTAATTCTCCTTTTTGATGGGGTCTTTGTCTGGTTTTGGGATCAAGGTAATGCTGGCCTCATAAAATGAGTTTGGAAGTTTTCCTTCCATTTCTATTTTTTGGAACAGTTTCAAAAAATAGGTATTAATTCTTCTTGAAATGTTTGGTAGAATTCCCCTGGGAAGCCATCTGGCCCTGGGCTTTTGTGTTTTGGGAGATTTTTGATGACTGCTTCAATTTCCTTAATGGTTATAGGTCTGTTCAGGTTTTCTATTTCTTCCTGGTTCAGTTTTGGTAGTTGATATATCTCTAGGAATGCATCCATTTCTTCCAGGTTATCTAATTTGCTGGCATAGAGTTGCTCATAATATGTTCTTATAATTGTTTGTATTTCTTTGGTGTTGGTTGTGATCTCTCCTCTTTCATTCATGATTTTGGTCATTTCTCTCTTCTTTTTGATAAGTCTGGCCAGGGGTTTATCAATCTTCTTAATTCTTTCAAAGACCCAGCTCCTAGTTTCGTTGATCTGTTCTACTGTTCTTTTAGTTTCTATTTCATTGATTTCTGCTCTGATCTTTATCATTTCTCCTCTGCTGGGTTTAGGCTTTATTTGCTCTTCTTTCTCCAGCTCCTTTAGGTGTAGGGTTAGGTTGTGTACTTGAGACCTTTCTTGTTTCTTGAGAAAGGCTTGTATTGCTATATACTTTCCTCTTAGGACTGCCTTTGCTGCATCCCAAAGATTTTGAATAGTTGAGTTTTCATTTTCATTGTTTTCCATGAATTTTTTTAATTCTTCTTTAATTTCCTGGTTTTCCCATTCATTCTTTAGTAGGATGCTCTTTAGCCTCCATGTATTTGAGTTCTTTCCAACTTTCCTCTTGTGATTGAGTTCTAGTTTCAAAGCACTGTGGTCTGAAAATAGGCAGGGAATGATCCCAATCTTCTGGTACCGGTTGAGACCTGATTTATGACCTAGGATGTGATCTATTCTGGAGAATGTTCCATGGGCACGAGAGAAGTATGTGTATTCCGTTGCTTTGGGATGGAATGTTCTGAATATGTCTGTGAAGTCCATTTGGTCCAGTGTGTCATTTAAAGTCCTTATTTCCTTGTTGATCTTTTGCTTAGATGACCTGTCCATTTCAATGAGGGGGGTGTTAAAGTCCCCCATTATTATTGTATTGTTGTCAATGTGTTTCTTTGCTTTTGTTATTAATTGCCTTATATAATTGTCTGCTCCCATGTTAGGGGCATAGATATTTACAATTGTTAGATCTTCTTGTTGGATAGACCCTTTAAGTAGGATATAGTGTCCTTCCTCATCTCTTATTACAGTCTTTGGTTTAAAATCTAATTTGTCTGATATAAGGATTGCCACCCCAGCTTTCTTTTGGTGTCCATTAGCATGGTAAATGGTTTTCCACCCCCTCACTTTCAATCTGGGGGTGTCTTTGGGTCTAAAATGAGTCTCTTGCAGACAGCATATCTTGTTTTTTAATCCAATCTGATAGCCTGTGTCTTCTGATTGGGGCATTTAGCCCATTTACATTCAGGGCAACTATTGAAAGATATGAATTTAGTGCCATTGTATTGCCTGCAAGGTGACTGTTACTGTATATTGTCTGTGTTCCTTTCTGGTCTATGTTGCTTTTAGGCTCTCTCTTTGCTTAGAGGACCCCTTTCAAGATTTCTTGTAGGGCTGGTTTCGTGTTTGCAAATTCCTTTAGTTTTTGTTTGTCCTGGAAGTTTTTATCTCTCCTTCTATTTTCAATGACAGCCTAGCTGGATATAGTATTCTTGGCTGCATATTTTTTCTCATTTAGTGCTCTGAATATATCTTGCCAGTCATTTCTGGCCTGCCAGGTCTCTGTGGGTAGGTCTGTTGCCAATCTAATGTTTCTACCATTGTAGGTTACATATCTCTTCTCCCGAGCTGCTTTCAGGATTTTGTCTTTGTCTCTGAGACTCGTAAGTTTTACTATTAGATGTCGGGCTGTTGACCTATTTTTATTAATTTTGAGGGAGGTTCTCTGTGCTTCCTGGATTTTGATGCCTGTTTCCTTCCCCAAATTAGGGAAGTTCTCTGCTATAATTTGCTCCAGTGTATCTTCTGCCCCTCTCTCTCTTTCTTCTTCTTCTGAGATCCCAATTATTCTAATGTTGTTTCATCTTATTGTATCGCTTATCTCTCGAATTCTGCCCTCGTGATCCAGTAGTTGTTTATCTCTCTCTTTCTCAGCTTCTTTATTTTCCATCATTTGGTCTTCCATATCACTGATTCTATCTTCTGCCTCATTTATCCTAGCAGTTAGCACCCCTATATTTGATTGCACCTCACTAATAAATAGCCTTTTTGATTTTGACTTGGTTAGATTTTAGTTCTTTTACTTCTCCAGAAAGGGTTTCTCTAATAACTTCCATGCTTTTTTCAAGCCCAGCCAGTATCTTTAAAGTGATGATTCTGAACTTAGATCCAACATCGTAGTAATGTCCATATTGAGTAGGTCCCTGGCAGTCGGTACTACCTCTTGTTCTTTTTGTAAAGGTGATTTTTTCCATCTTGTCCTTTTGTCCAGAGGAGAATAGATTAATGAGAGAACAAAATGCTAACAGGGTAACTACGTACCCAGAAAATATACTCTTAACAAATCAGAAAAGACCTGAAGAAGGGGAAAGGAAAGGGAAAGAGAGAAAAAAGAAAAAAAAAGAAAAAGACAAAGACAAAGATAAAAACAAACAAAAACAGAACAAAACAAAACAACAACAAAAAAAGATTATGATCAAATATGATCAGGCTGGTACATAGATCAATGCCACACACTAGATTTTGGTGTATTTTGGTCAGTTAGAAGAAAGTGCCTCCCAAAATTTTAAAGAAAGAAAAACTTATACATGTACAAAAATAAGGGTTGATATGATGAAGGGATGGAATATGACTGTAAAGATGAAAATTATAAAAAATTTTCTAAAAGGAATTGATAAGAAGTTGTTTGAAAAAAGAAAGAAGAGGATTTAAAAAAAAAGAAAAGAAAGGGAGAGAATGTGATCAGGTAGGGGAGTAGAAAAAAACCATACACTAGAGATTTAGAGTATATTTTGATCTGTTAGAAGAAACTATCTCAAAATTTTAAAGAGAGAACAACTTATATATATATGCCAAAAATACGGGTAACTACTATGAAGGGATAGAATATGACTCTAAAAATGAAAAATAAAAATGTTTTTTTTAAAAAAAGGGATTGATAAGATGTTGGTTGAAAAAGGGAAAAAGAAGACATCAAAAAAAAAAAGACAGTTAAAAAAAAATTAACTTTGAAAGACTACAGAATCATGGTAAAAAAGCCATGGATTCTATGTGTAGTATTCCCCTAGCGCTGGAGTTCTGCCATTCTCCTTGATGGGTAAACTTGGTCTTGGCCGGCTGCTCTCGCTGATCTTCTGGGGGAGGGGCCTGTTGCCGTGGTTCCCAAATGTCTTTGCCAGAGGCGGAATTGCCCTGCCCTTGCCCGGTCCGGGCTAAGTAATCTGCTCAGGTTTGCTCTCGGGAGCTTTTGTTCCCTGCAAGCTTCCCGTACAGCTTTGGAGGACGACAGTGAAAATGGCAGCCTCCCAATCTCTGCCCCGGAGGAGCTGAGAACTCAGGCCCCACTCCTCAGTGTGCCCCCAGAGAAAAGCAGTCAGTTACTCCTGTCTCCCTGGTCTCCAGCCGCACTCCGTGCTCACCCAGCCTGTGACCGCGCCTTTCTATCTCTGGCACCTGACCCCGTGTGGAGTCTCCAAACCCAGCAGATCCCTGCCATGCGCTCCTGCACCTCTCCTCCCGGGGGAGGAAGGTGAGTCTCCCCAGATCTGCCGCTTGTTGGGTCCCTGCTGGAGGAGCAGTAGCCCTACTGTGCCGCGGATCACAGTTTATGACAACCCCGAGCTGAGAGCCCGCGCCTCAGCTCCATCTCTGCAGCTGGCTTCCCTGCTCTGATACCTGGGAGTTCTGCCGCACTCAGGCACCCCCCGTCTTTCTGTGACCCCGAGGGTCCTGAGACCACACTGTACCGCGAGGGTTCCACCCCCCGTTTAGCCACTGGAGCGAAGTCTTTCAGCCGAGGGGACTTCTAAAAGTTCCGATTTTGTGCTCCGCGGCTCTATCACTTGCCAGAAGCGGCCGACGGAGGCCCCTCCCCCGCCGTCTATCCTCCCGAATATCGCCTCAGATTCACTTCTCCGTACGTCATACCTTCCAGAAAGTGGTCGCTTTTCTGTTCAGAGAGTTGCTGCTATTCTTTTCTTCGATCTTCTGTTGAGTTTGTAGGTGTTCAGAATGGTTTGATCCCTATCCAGCTGAATCCATGAGACCAGACGAAATCCAGGTCTCCTACTCCTCCGCCATCTTGCTCCGCCCCCAAGAGGTATATTTTCTTTCATTATTGGGGTGTTGTGAGTCTAATATAGAGAGCTTTAAGGTTTTAAGAGCCTGCGAAAGCCCCCAGGGGCCTGCTACTTTTCTCACCGTCCTGCAATGGGGAATTTGCTTCTTATTTCCCCTCTTGCTCTCCTGTTTCAGTCACCTCAGCATGAGTGTGGATGAGCATTCACCTGGCCCATTCATTCTGAATCCAAGCTCCTTTCTTACCTGCTTTAGAGCCAAGATGCTGAAACAACGGAGATTTAGGTAGACACACTTTGTGTCTCCCTGAAGGGCATGCCTGGGACCAATTAGGAAAGTAGAATTCTGCCCAACCCTTCCATGTGTGTTCACTACTGACACTGGGAGCACAGCAATCCCTGCTACGTATGGGTTAGAAGATCCGCCCGAGGGCCAGGAAGTTTGCCACAGGTGCAAACGTTTTTGGCCCTTGATTTCAATAAATGGGCCATGATCTCCAGAGATTTGATTGAGATCTCACAAGATTTTCCCCAAGATCATGTGATGTCTGGCTAAAGAAGTGATATCTTTTCTTTTTCTTTTTCTGGGTGGTTGTGCAGTTAATGGAGTCAGCCTTAATGTTATCAGTGCATGCTAACTTCTCATGCCTGGGGTGGTGCATTGCTTCTCCCTTCTCTTCCTGCTTTCTTAATACCGTCGTTCAGGTTTAGTGTGAAAAACGGTTCACCAGGCCTGCTCATTCTGTTTTCAGGGCTTCCTTATTACCCCCTCATCAAGGATGTTGCGATACCAAGGATTTACGTGGGAGACAAATTGTTTATTCCCTCATATAGTGCCTGGGAGTATTTCAAAACTGGAGCTATTGGACGTTGTGTACACTTCTGCCATGTGCCATCCTAAACCACCTAAGTGGCACAAAGCAGTCTGTGCTAGGGGTTGCCATTTCCCCACCCCACTGCTCCCAGGGCCTGGGTGATTGGTCACAGATCCATCAACTTTTGGCCATAGATGACAGAGGTGAGCCTGAGATATCAAAAAATTTGGGTGAGATGTCATGAGGTTGGGCTAGAAATCTCCTAGGTGTGGATGAGATCTTACCAGGTTTGGCTAGAAATCTCACGAGGTGTGGATGAAATATTAGGTTGTATGGCTAGAAATCTCATGAGGTGTGGGTGAGCTCTCACGTGATTTGGACTGATCTGGTGACATTTGAATGAGATCTGGCTAGATTTGGATGAGATCTAACAACTCGGCCTGGGATCACACGAGATTACCCCCAAACCAAGGAGGTCCCCTGAAGGAAAGAGGTATATTTTCTTTAATTTCTAGGGCATTGTGAGGCTAATTCAGAGAGCATTAAGGTTTTGAGAGCCAGGAAAAGCCCCCAGGGGGGCTGTCTCTATTCTCACCATCATACAATGGGGACGTTTGCTTCTTTGCTCCTCTACTCTACTGTTTCTCACACCTCTGGATGAATGTGAATAAGCATCCACCTGGCCCATGAAAGGTCACTTCTTACCTGCTTTAGAGCTAGAATGCTGAAACAACAGGGATTTAGGTGTGAAAACTGTGTGTCTTTCTAAAGGGCATGTCTGTGAGAAATTAGGAGAGTAGCATTCTACAAAAACCTTCCATGTTTTGTCTTTCTAAAGGGCATCCCTGTAACAAACTAGGAAAGTAGAAATCTGCCCATCCCTTCCGTGTGTATAAATCCCTTCTGTGAATAAGCATGTACCTGGCCCATCAATGGTTTAGATGCTTTGGAGCCAGGATGGTGAAACAACAGGGATTCACTCACAGGTGTGAGACAATTTTTGTCTTTCTAAAGGCATTCCTGTGACCAATTAGGAAAGGAAAATTCTGCCCAACCTTTACATTTGTATTCACTATTTAGGAACACCAGCAATCCCTACGGGTTCAAGGATCCAACCAAAGGCCAGGGAGTTTGCCACAGTTGCAAAGGATTTTCGGCCCTATGCCTCAATAAATGGGCCGAGATGTCACGAGATTTGAATGAGATCTCACAATATTTTCCCCAAGATCATGTGATGTATCGCTAAAGAAGAGGTATCCTTTATTTTTCTTTTTCTGGGTGGTGGTGTTGTCATAGAGTCAGCCTTGATGTTTTCAATGCCTGGTAACTTCTCTTGTTTGGGGTGGCGAATTGCTTCCTCCTTCTCCTGCCTTCTTCCTTCCATTCTTCAGCTTTAGTGTGAATAAGGTTTCACCAAACCTGTTCATTCTGTTTTCAGGGCTCCCTTGTACCCACTCATCAAGGGTGTTGTGATACCAAGGATTTACGTGGGAGAAAAATTGTTTATTCCCTCATGTCGTGCCTGGGAGTATTGCTACACCTGGAGCTACTGGACGTTGTGCACACTTCTGGCATGTGCCATCCCTTACCACCTAAGTGGCACAAAGCAGTCTGTGCTAGGGAGTGCCATTTCCCTACCCAAACACCCCCAGAGCCTGGGTGATTGGACACAGATGCATCAAGTTTTGGCCATAGATGACAATAGCTGGGCCGGAGATATCACAAGATTTGGATGAGATCTCATGAGGTTGGGCTAGAAATCTCCGAGATGTGGGTGAAATCTTACCAGGTTTTGCTAGAAATCTCATGAGGTGTGGATTAGATATCAGGATGTATGGCTAGAAGTCACACGAGGTCTGGATGAGATATCAGGATGTATGGCTAGAAATCTCACGAGGTGTGGATGAGATATCAAGATGTATGGCTAGATATCTCATGAGGTGTGGGTGAAATCTCACGTGATTTGGACTGATCTGGTGAAATTTCAATGAGAACTTGCTAGATATGGATGAGATCTAAAAACTTGGCCTGGGATCAAAAGATATTTACTTCCAAACCAATGGTGAAGGAAAGAGGTATATTTTCTTTCCTTTCTAGGGCATTGTGAGGCTAATACAGAGAGCATTAGGCTTTGAGAGCTGGGAAAAGCCCCCAGGGACGCTGCCTCTATTTTCACCATCCTGTAATGGGAAACTTTGCTTCTTTTTTCCTCCTCTACTCTCCTGTTCCTCTCACCTCTGGATGAGTGTGAATAACCATCCACCTGGCCCACGCACAGTCACTTCTTACCTGCTTTAGAGCCAGGTTGCTGAAACAACAGGGATTTAGGTGTGAGACACTTTGTGTCTTTCTAAGGGGCATGTGTGTGACAAATAAGGAAAGTAGAATTCTCCCCAACCATTCCATGTTGTGTTTTTCTAAAGGGCATTCCTGTGACTAATTAGGAAAGTAGAAATCTGCCCAACACTTCCATCAGTGTAAATTGTTTCTGTGAATAAGCATCCACTTGGCCCATCAATGGTTTAGATGCTTTAGAGCCAGGATGCTGAAACAACAGGGATTTAGGGGTGAGAATCTTTGTGTCTTTCTAAATGCATTCCTCTGACCAATTAGGAAAGGAGAATTCTGCCCAACCGTTCTATGTGTATAAATCACTTCTATGAATAAGCAACCACCTGGCCCACCAATGGTTTAGACATGAAAGAGCCAGGATGCTGAACAACAAGGATTTATGTGTGAGAAACTTTGTGTCTTTCTCAAGGGCATGCCTGTGACCAATTAGGAATGGAGAATTCTGCCCAACCCTTCCATGTGTATTCACTATTTACATTAAGAACACCAGGAATCCCTGCTACATATGGGTTAAAGGATCCAGCCGAGGATCAGGGACTTTACCACAGGGACAAAGGATTTCCCGCCCTATGTCTCAATAAATGGGCCAAGATCTCACAAGATTTGAATGAGATCTCACAAGATTTTCCCCAAGATCATCTGATGTCTGGCTAAAGAAGAGGTAACTTTTATTTTTCTTTTTCTGGGTGGTTTTGTTCTTCAAAAATCACCCTTAATGTTTTGAATGCGTGCTAACTTCTCATGCTTAGGATAGCATACTGCCTCCTCCTTCTCCTCCAGCCTTCCTCATTCCATCGTTCGGGGTTAGTGTGAAAAAGTATTCACCAGGCCCTTTCATTGTGAATGCAGTCCTCCCTTATTACCCGCTCCTCCTGCTGGATGTTATGATACCAGGGATTTAGGTATTAGACAGCTTGTTTCTTCCCTCACATGGTGCCTGGGACCTTTCTAAAACCAGAGATATTGGACGTTGTACCCACGTCTGGCATGTGTCTTCCCTAACTACCTAAGGGGTGCAAAGCAGGCTCTGCTAGGGAATTATAGTTCTCCACCTTCCCCCATCTTGATCCTGGGGGATTGGTCACAGCTGCATCTGTGTTTGGCCTTAGATGTCAGTTACTGGGCCAGATATCCCACGAGGTTTGGCTGGAAATCTCAGGAGGTTTGGCTGGAAATTCCAGGAGGTTTGGCTGGAAATCTCCCGATGTTGGGTTGTAAAACCCACGAGGTTGGGCTGAAAACTCACGAGGTTGCATGGAAAACTCACAAGGTTTGGCGGGAAATCTCCCCAGATTTTGTGGGAAATCTCCCCTGGTTTGGCTGGAAATCTCACCAGGTTTGGCGGGAAATCTCACGAGGTTTGGCAGGAAATCTCACCAGGTATGGGGGAAATCTCACCAGGTATGATGGGAAATCCCAAGAGGTTTGGGGGGAAGTCTCACCAGGTTTGGCGGGAAATCTCAACAGGTTTGGCGGGAAATTTCACCCAGTTGGGCGGGAAATCTCCTCCCAGGTTTGCCGGGAAATCTCACGAGGTTTGGTGGAAAATTTCACGAAGTTTGGCCTGAAATCTCACATGATTTGGCCTGGGTGTGCTGAAATTTCAATAAGATCTGTCTAGATTTGCATGAGATCTCACAACAGCTGGGCTGCATCTCACGAGATTTTCCCCCAAATCACCTGAGGTCCAGGGAAGGCAAGAGGTATAATTTCTATCATTTCTGGGGTGTTGTGTGGTGAATACACAGAGCTTTAAGGTTTTGAGAGCTGGGGAAAGCCCCCAGGGGCCTGCCTCTGTTCTCACCATCCTGCAGTGGCCACTTTTGCTTCTTGTTTTCCCTCCTGCTCTCCTGTTCTGGTCACCTCAGCCAGAGTGTGAATGAGCATTCACCTGGGCCAAACCACGTGAGATTTTCTGCCAAACCGTGTGAGATTTCCTGCCAAACCTCGGAAGATTTCTCTCCAAACCTAGGGAGATTTCAGGCCAAACCTCATGATATGTCTCGCTACCCTCATGAGATTTGCCAGAAAACCTGGTGAGATTTCCCACCAAACCTTGTGAGATCTCCTGCCAAACCTTGTGATATTTCCCGCCAAGTAGTAAGATTTTCCGCCAAAACTCATGATATTTCCCGCCAAAACTCATGATATTTCCCACCAAATCTCGTGAGATATCCCGCCAAATCAGGTGAGAATTCCCGGCAAACGTGGTGAGATTTTCAGTCAAACCTGGTGAGATTTCCCACCATACCTGGTGAGATTTCTGGCCAAACGGGGGGGAGATTTCCTGGCAAACCTGGGGAGTTACCCACAAATCCTGGGGAGGTATCCCACCAAACATCGTGAGCTATCTCACCAAACCTCGTGAGATACACTGCCAAACATTGTGAGATTTCCCAAAAAACCGCGTGAGAGTTCCCAAAAATCTTTGTAAGATTTCCCGACATACCTCGTGATATTTCCTGCTAACCCTCGTGAGTTTTCCCACCAACCCTCGTGAGTTTTCCCGCGAAACCTCGTGAGATATCCTGCCAAATCTCGTGAGCTTTCCCACCAAAGCTGGTGAGCTTTCCCGCCAAAGCTGGTGATATTTCCCGCCAAAACTGGAGAGATTTGCCACCAAACCTGGTGAGATTTCTGACCAAACCAGGGAAGATTTTCCAACAAACTTGGGGAGATTTCCCACAAAACCTTTGGAGATATGCCGCAAAACCTCGTGAGCTCTCCCAACAAGCCTCATGAGCTCTCCCGCCATGCCTCGTGAACTCTCCCACCAAACCTCGTGAGGTATCCCACCAAACCTTGAAAGATTTCCCGAAAAACCTCGTGAGATTTCCCAACAACCCACGTGAGATTTCCCACCAACCCACGTGAGTTTTCCGGCCAATCATCCTGAGTATTCCCGCCAAAGCTCGGGAGTTTTCCCACCAAACCTCCTGAGTTTTCCCTCCAAACCTCATGAGTTTTCCCACCAAATCTCGTGAGTTTTCCCACCAAACCTCATGAGATTTCCAGCCCAACCTCCTGGAATTTCCTGCCAAACTTCGTGAGATTTCCCAGAAAAACACGAGAGATTTCCCGCCAAACCCTCGTGACAGTTCCCGCCAAACCTCGTGAGTTTTCCCGCCAAACCTCGTGAGATTTCCTGCCAAACGTTGGAAGATTTCTCTCTAAACCTCTAGAGAGTCAGGACAAACATTGTGATATTTGTCGCCAAATCTCGTGAGATTACCCGCAAAACCTGGTGAGATTTCAAGCCAAACCTTGTGAGATTTCCTGCCAAACCTTGTGATATATCCTGCCAAACCTGGAAGATTTCCCTCCAAAACTCGTGATATTTCCCGCCAAACCTCATGAGATTTCCCGCCAAATCAGGTGAGAATTCCCGACAAACCTGGTGAGATTTCCAGTCAAACCTGGTGAGATTTCCCGCCAAACCTGGTGAGATTTTTGGCCAAACAGGGAGAGATTTCCCGCCAAACCTGGGGAGATACCTCGCAAAACCTAGGGAGATATCACGCCAAACATCGTGAGCTATCCCGCTAAACCTCGTGCGATATACCACCAAACCTTGTGCAATATCGCGACAAACCTCATGAGATTTCCTGAAAAACCTCGTGCGATTTCCCGAAAAACCTCTGGGGATTTCCTAATACACCTCGTGTGATTTCCCCACAAACCTCATGAGATTTCCCTCCAACCCTCGTGAGTTTTCCACCAACACCTGTGAGTTTTCCCGCCAAACCTCGTGAGATTTCCAGCGCAAACTCCAGAGATTTCCAGCTGAACGTCATGAGATTTCAAATGCACGTTGTGAGATTTCCAGCCAAACCTCATTTGATTTCCCGCCAAACTTCCTTGGATTTCCAGCCAAACCTCCTGCGATCTCTGGCCCAGCAATGGATATCTAAGGCCAACTGCTGATGTATCTGTCACCAATCCCCCTGTCACAATATGGGGGAGGGTGGAGAACTAGAACTCCCTAGCAGAGCCTGCTTTGCACCCATTAGGCAATTAGGGAAGGCATATGCCAGACGTGGGCAAAACTTCCAATATCTGTGGTTTTAGAAATGCTCCCAGGCACCATGTGAGGGAAGAAACAAGCTGTCTTACACCTAAATCCCTCATATGGCAACGTCCTGAGGGAGGACGGGGTAATAAGGGAGGACTGCATTCAGAATGAATGGGCCTGGTGAATACTTTTTCCACTAAACTCGAACGACGGAATGAGGAAGGCAGGAGGAGAAGGAGGAAGCAATTTGCCATCCTAAGCACGAGAAGTTAGCACGCATTCAAAACACTAAGGCTGATTCTATGAAGTGCAAAACCACCCAGAAAAAGAAAAATAAAAGCTACCTCTTCTTTAGCCCGACATCAGAAGAACTTGGGGAAAATCTTGTGAGATCTCATTCAAATCTCATGAGATCTCAGGACATTTATTGAGAAATAGGTCTGAAAATCCTTCGCACCTGTGGCAAACTCCCTGTTCCTTGGGTGGATCCTTTAACCCATATGTAGCAGGGATTCCTGGTGTGCCTAATGTAAATAGTGAATACACATGGAAGGGTTGGGCAGAATTCTCTACTCCTAATTGGTCACAGGCATGCCCTTGAGAAAGATACAATGTGTCTCACACATAAATCGTTGTTGTTCAGCATCCTGGCTCTTTCGTGTCTAAACCATTGGTGGGCCAGGTGGTTGCTTATTCATAGAAGGGATTTATACACATGTAAGCGTTGGACAGAATTGTCCTTTCCTAACTGGTCATAGGAATGCCTTTAGACACAAAGTTTCTCACCCCTAAATCCCTGTTGATTCAGCATCCTGGCTCTAAAGCATCTAAACGACTGATGGGTCAGGTGTACGCTTCTTCACAGAAGTGATTTATACAGATGGAAGGGTTGGGCAGATTTCTACATTCCTAAATAGTCACAGGAATGCCCTTTAGAAAGACAAAACATGGAAGGGTTGGGGAGAATTCTACTTTCCTTATTTGCCACAGACATGCCCTTTGGAAAGACGCAAAGTGTCTCACAACTAAATCCCTGTTTTTTCAGCATTTCGGCTCTAAACCAGTTAAGAAGGGACCTTATATGGGCCAGGTGTATGCTTATACACACTCATCCAGAGGTGTGAGAAACAGTAGAGTAGAGGAGGAAAGTGGAAGCAAAGGTCCCCATTGCAGGATGGTGAGAATAGAGGCAGCACCCCTGGGGGATTTTTCCAGCTCTCAAAACCTTAATGCTCTATGTATTAGCCTCACAATGCCCTAGAAATGAAAGAAAATGTACCTCTTTCCTTCACCGTACCTCCATGGTTTGGGAGTAAACCTCGTGTGATCCCAGGCCAAGTCGTTAGATCTCATCCATATCTACCCAGTGCTCACTGAAATTTCACCAGATTACTCCAAATCACGTGAGATCTCACCCACACCTCATGAGATTTCCAGCCATATGTCCTGATATCTCATCCACACCTCGTGAGATTTTTGGCCAAACCCGGTAAGATCTCACCCACACCTCGGAGATTCAAGCCCAACCACATGAGATATCACCGAAATCTTGTGATATCTCAGGCTAAGCTCTTGTCATCTATGGCCAAATCTTGATGCATCTGTGACCAATCACCCAGGCTCTGAGGGCTGTGGGGTGGGGTAATGGCCCACCGTAGCACAGACTGCTTTGCGCCACTTAGGTGGATAGGGATGGCACATGCTAAAAGTGTGCACAACGTCCAATAGCTCCAGTTGTAGCAATACTCCCAGGCACGACATGAGGGAATAAACAATTTGTCTCCCACCTAAATCCTTGGTATCACAACATCCTTGATGAAGGGGTAGTAAGGGAGCCCTGAAAACAGAATGAGCAGGCCTGTTGAACACTTTTTCAAACTAAACTAGAACGACAGAATGTGTAAGGTAGTGAGAGAAGGGAGAAGCAATGCGCCACCCCAAGCACGAGAAGTTAGCACGCATTGATAACATTAAGGCTGACTCTATTTACAGCACAACCACCCAGAAAAAGAAATAGAAAAGGTACCTCTTCTTTAGCCAGACATCACATGATCTTGGGGAGAATCTTGTGAGATCTCAATCAAATCTCTGGAGATAGCGGCCCATTTATTGAGATCTAGGGCCAAAAACCATTTGCACCTGTGGCAAACTTCCTGGCCCTTGGGCGGATCTTTTAACCCATACGTAGCAGGGATTGCTGTGCTCCCAGTGTCAGTAGTGAACACACATGGAAGGGTTGGGCAGAAGTCTACTTTCCTAATTGGCCCCAGGCATGCCCTTCAAGAAGACACAAAGTGTGTCTACCTAAATCCCTGTTGTTTCAGCATCCTGGCTCTAAAGCAGGTAAGAAAGGAGCTTGGATTCAGGATGAATGCGCCAGGTGAATGCTCCTTCACATTCATGCCGAGGTGACCGGAACTGGAGAGCAGGAGGGGAAACAAGAAGCAAAAGTGCCCACTGCAGGACGGAGAGAACAGAGGCAGGGCCTTGGGGGCTTTCCCCAGCTCTCAAAACCTTACAGCTCTCTCTATTACCACAGAACACACCAGAAATGAAAGAAAATATACCTCTTTCCTTCCCGGGACTTCTGGTGATTTGGGGATAAATCTTGTGAATTGACAGCCCAGCTCTTATGAGATCTCATGCAAATCTCGCCAGATCTTTTTGAAAATTAGGCAGACTCAGTCCAAATATGTTGGATTTCCCACCAAACCTCGTGAGATTTCCCACCAAAACACGAGATATTTCCCGCCAAACCACGTGAGATTTTCTGCCAAACCGTGTGAGATTTCCTGCCAAACCTCGGAATACTTCTTTCCAAACCTCGGGAGATTTCAGGCCAAACCTCATGAGATTTCTTGCCAAACCTCGTGAGATTTCCCGCAAAAGCTGGGGAGATTTCTCGACAAACCTTGTGAGATTTCCCACAAACCTCGTGATATTTCCTGCCAAAATTGGACGATTTCCCGGCAAATTTCATAATATTTCCCACCAAACCTCGTGCAATTTCCCGCCGAAACACGAGAGATCCCCCGCCAAATCACGAGAGATTTCCCACCAAACCTTGTGCGATTTCCGGCAAAACCTCGTGATATTTCCCACCATACCTGGGGAGAATTCCCGCCAAAGCTCGTGATATTTCCCGCCAAAGCTCGTGAGATTTCCCACCAAATCAGGTAAGATTTCCTGCCAAACCCAGTGAGACTTTCAGTCAAACCTGGTGAGATTTCCTGGCAAACCTGGTGAGATTTCTGGCCAAACCAGGGGACATTTCCCGCCAAACGTGGGGAGAGAACCCGCAAAACCTGGGGAGATATCCTGCCAAACATCATGAGCTATCCCACTAAACCTCGTGAGATATATCGCCAAACCTCGTGAAATACCCCACCAAGCATTGTGAGATTTCCCGAAAAACTAGTGAGACTTCCCGAAAAAAGTCGTGAGGGTTCCCGAAAACCCTCTTGAGATTTCCCACCAATGGACGTGATTTTCTCCCGCCAAACCTCGTGAGTTTTCCCGCCAAACCTCGTGAGTTTTCCCGCCAAACCTCGTGAGTTTTCCCGCCAAATCTCGTGAGTTTTCCCGCCAAATCTCGTGAGTTATTCCACCAAACCTCGTGAGTTTCCCCGCCAAACCTCGTGAGATATCCCGCCAAATCAGGTGAGAATTCCCGGCAAACGTGGTGAGATTTCCCGCCAAACCTTGTGAGATTTCTCGCCAAACCTCGGGATATTTCCCACCAAACCTGGTGAGATTTTCCGCCAAAACTTGTGCTATTTCCCGCCAAACCTCGTGAGATATCCGGCCAAGTCAGGTGAGAATTCCCGGCAAACGTGGCGAGATTTGTAGTCAAACCTGGTCATATTTCCCGCCATACCTGGTGAGATTTCTAACCAAACGGGGGGGGGGGAGATTTCCCCCAAAACCTGGGGAGTTCCCCGCAAAACCTGGGGAGGAATCCCACCAAACATCGTGAGCTATCCCACTATACCTCGTGAGGTATACTGCCACGCTCGTCAGATATCCCACCAAACCTCGTGAGATTTCCCGAAAACCTTGTGAAATTTCCCAAAAATCCATGTAAGATTTCCCAAAAAGCCTCGTAAGATTTCCCAAGAAACCTCGATTTCCCGCCAACCCTCGTGAGTTCTCCCGCCAACCCCCGTGACTTTACCCGCTAACCCCTGTGAGCTTTCTCACCAAACCTCATGAGTTTTCCCACCAAACCTCGTGAGTTTTCCTGCCAAACCTCGTGGGTTTTCCCGTTAAACCTCATGAGTTTTCTGCCAAACCTTGTGAGGTTTCCCACCAAACCTCGAGAGTTTTCCTGCCAAACCTCATGAGTTTTCCTGCCAAACCTCATGAGATTTCCAGCCCAACCTCGTGAGATTTCGAGCCCTACGTCAGGAGATTTCCAAACCCACCGCATGAGATTTCCAGCCAAATCTCCTGGGATTTCCAGGCAAACCTCATGGGACCTCTGGCCCAGCAATTAATATCTAAGGCCACCACTGATGCATCTGTCACCAAACCCCAGGCACAAGATGGGGGACTGTGGAGAACTAGAACTCCCTAGCAGAGCCTGCTTTGCACCCCTTAGGTAGTAGGGAAGGCATATGCCAGACGGGGCACAACTTCCAATATCTCCGGTTTATAAATGCTCCCAGGCACCACGTGAGGGAAGAAACAAGCTGACACACATCTAAATCCCTGGTATCGCAATGTCCTGCAGGAGGACGGGGTCATAAGGGAGGACTGCATTTAGAATGAACGGGCCTGGTGAATACTTTTTCACACTATACTCCAACGACAGAATGAGGAAGGCAAGAGGAGCAGGAGAACGCAATTTGCCATCCTAAGAACGAGAAATTAGCACACTTTCAAAACATTAAGGCTGATTCTATTAAGCGCAAAACCACCCAGAAAAAGAAAAATAAAAGATACCTCTTCTTTAGCCAGACATCAGATGATCCTGGGGAAAATCTTGTGAGATCTCATTCAAATCTCGTGAGATCTCGGCCCATTGATTGAGACATAGGGCTGAAAATCCTTCACAACTGTGGCAAACTCCTGGTCTTTGGGCGGATCCTTTAACCCACATGTAGCAGGGATAGCTGGTGTTCCTAATGTAAATAGTGAATACACATGGAAGGGTTGGGCAGAATTCTCCATTTCTAATTGATCACAGGCATGCCCTTGAGAAAGACACAAAGTGTCTCACACATAAATCCTTGTTGTTCAGAATCTTGGCTCTTTAGCATCTAAACCATGGGTGGGCCAGGTGGTTGCTTATTCATAGAAGGGATATACACATGGAACGGTTGGGCAGAATTGTCCTTTCCTAATTGGTCACAGGAATGCCTTTAGAAAGACACAAATTTTCTCACCCCTATAGCCCTATTGTTTCAGCATCCTGGCTCTAAAGCATCTAAACCACTGATGGGCAGGTGCACGCTTATTCACAGAAGCAATTTCTACAGATGGAAGGGTTGGGCAGATTTCTACTTCCCTTACTGGTCACAGGAATGCCCTTTAGAAAGACACAAATGGAAGGGTTGGGGAGAACTCTACTTTTCTTATTTGTCACAGACATGCCCTTTAGAAAGACACAGAGTGTTTCACACCTAAATCCCTGTTTTTTTCAGCATCTGCGCTCTAAAGCAGATAAGAAGGGACCGTATGTGGACCAGGTGGATGCTTATTCACACTAATCCAAAGTTGTGAGAAACAGTAGAGTAGAGGAGGAAAGAAGAAGCAAAAGTCCCCATCGCAGGCTGGAGAGAATACAGGCAGCACCCCTGGGGGATTTTTCCAGCTCTCAAAACCTGAATGCTCTCTGTAGTAGCCTCATAATGCCCTAGAAATGAAAGAAAATATACTTCTTTCCTTCACCGTGCCTCCATGATTTGGGAGTAAATCTCGTGGGATCCAAAGCCAAGTTGTTAGACCTCATCCATATCTCCCCAGTGCTCACTGAAATTTCACCAGATCACTCCAAATCATGAGAGATCTCACCCACACCTCATGAGATTTCTAGCCATACATCTTGATATCTCATCCACACCTCGTGAGATTTTTGGCCAAATCCGGTAAGATTTCACCCACACTTCGGAGATTTCAAGCCCAACCTTGTGACAGCTCACCCAAATCCTGTGATATCTAAGGCTCAGCCCTTGACATCTATGGCCAAACCTTGATGCATCTGTGACCAATCACCCTGGCTCTGGGGGCTGTGGGGTGGCGAAATGGCCCCCACTAGCACAGACTGCTTTTCGCCACGTAGGTGGATAGGGATGGCACATGCTAGAAGTGTGCACAACGTCCAATAGCTCCAGTTGTAGAAATACTCCCAGGCATGACATGAGGGAATAAACAATTTGTCTCCCACCTAAATCCTAGGTATCACAACATCATTGATGAGGGGGTAATAAGGGAGCCCTGGAAACAGAATGAGCAGGCCTGTTGAATGGCTTTTTCAAACTAAACCCGAATGACGGAATGTGTAAGGTAGTGAGAGAAGGGAGAAGCAATGCGCCACCCCAAGCACGAGAATTTAGCACGGATTGATAACATTAAGGATGACTCTATTACCCGCACAACCACCCAGAAAAAGAAAAAGATACCTCTTCTTTAGCCAGACATCACATGATCTTGGGGAAAATCTTGTGAGATCTCAAATCTCTGGAGTTCGCTGGCCCATTTAATGAGATCTAGGGCCAAAAGCCGTTTGCATCTGTGGCAAACTTCCTGGCCCTTGGCGGATCTTTTTACCCATACATAGCAGGGATTGCTATGCCCCCCGTGTCGGTAGTGAACACACATGGAAGGGTTGGGCAGAAGTCTACTTTCCTAATTGGTCCCAGGCATGCCCTTTAAGAAGACACAAAGTATGTCTACCTAAATCCCTGTTGTTTCAGCATCCTGGCTCTAAAGCAGGTAAGAAAGGAGCTTGGATTCAGGATGAATGCGCCAGGTGAATGCTCCTTCACATTCATGCCGAGGTGACCAGAACTGGAGAGCAGGAGGGGAAACAAGAAGCAAAAGTGCCCACTGCAGGACGGTGAGAACAGACGCAGGGCCCTGGCGGCTTTCCCCAGCTCTCAAATCCTTAAAGCTCTCTGTATTAGGCACACAACACCCCAGAAATGAAGAAAATATACCTCTTGCCTTCCCCGGTCCTCAGGTGATTTCGGGATAAATCTCGTGAGATGACAGCCCAGCTCCGGTGAGATCTCATGCAAATCTTCCTAGATCTTATTGAAATTTAGGCAGACTCAGTCCAAATATGTGAGATTTCCCGCCAAACCTCGTGAGATTTCCCGCCAGTACAAAAGCGATTTCCTGCCAAAACACTAGAGATTTCCCGCCAAAACACGTGAGATTTGGCCCCAACCTCATGAGTTTTCCCGCCAAACCTCATGAGATTTCCTGCCAAACCCCGGAATATTTCTTTCCAAACCTCGGGAGATTTCTCGCCAAACCTCAGGAGATTTCCTGCAAAACTTGGGGAGATTTCCCGCCAAACCATGTGAGACTTCCCACAAAACCTTGTTATATTTCCCGCCAAACCTGGAAGATTTCCTGCCAAAACTCGTGATATTTCCCACCAAACCTCGTGCGATTTCCCGCCAAAACACGAGGGAATTCCCGCCAAATCACCAGAGATTTCCCACCAAACCTTATGCGATTTCCAGCAAAACCATGTGATATTTCCCGCCAAACCGGGGAGAATCCCCGCCAAAACTTGTGAGATTTCCCGCCAAACCTCGTGAGGTTTCCTGCCAAACTTCGAGTTTTCTGGTACCCTTGTGAGGTTTCCCACCAAACTTCGTGAGTTTTCCCGCCAAACCTCGTGAGTTTTCCCGCCAAACCTCGTGAGTTTTCCCGCCAAACCTCGTGAGTTTTCCCGCCAAACCTTGTGAGGTTTCCAACTAAACCTCGTGAGTTTTCCTGCCAAAACTCGTCAGTTTCCCCGCAAAACCTCGTGAGATTTCCAACCCAACCTCGTGGGACCTCTGGCCCAGCAATTAATATCTAAATCCAACCACTGATGCATCTGTCAACAAACATGAGGCACAAGATGGGGGAGTGTGGAGAACTAGAACTCCTTAGCAGAGCCTGCTTTGTACCCTTTGGTATTAGGGAAGGCATATGCCAGATGTGGGCACAACTTCCAATATCTCCGGTTTATAAATGCTCCCAGGCACCATGTGAGGGAAGAAACACACTGTCCCACATCTAAATCCCTGGTATCGCAACGTCCTGCGGGAAGACGGGGTAATAAGGGAGGACTGCATTCAGAATGAACGGGCCTGGTGAATACTTTTTCACACTATACTCCAACGACGGAATGAGGAAGGCAGGAGGAGAAGGAGGAAGCAATTTGCCATCGTAAGCACAAGAAGTTAGCACATATTTAAAACATTAAGGCTGATCCTATGAAGCACAAAACCACCCGGAAAAAGAAAAATAAAAGATACCTCTTCTTTAGCCAGACATCAGATGATCTTGGGGAAAATCTTGTGAGATCTCATTCAAATCTCGTGAGATCTTGGCCCACTGATTGAGACATAGGGCCAAAAATCCTTCACAACTGTGGCAAACTCCTGGTCCTTGGGAGGATATGTAGCAGGGATTGCTGGTGTTCCTAATGTAAATAGTGAATACACATGGAAGGGTTGGACAGAATTCTCCATTTCTAATTGGTCACAGGCATGCCCTTTAGAAAGACACAAAGTGTCTCACACATAAATCCTTGTTGTTCAGAATCCTGGCTCTTTAGCATCTAAACCACTGTTGGGCCAGGTGGGTGCTAATTCATAAAAGGGCTTTATAGATATGGAATGGTTGGCCTGAATTGTCCTTTCCTAAATGGTCACTGGAATGCCGTGAGAAAGACAGAATTTCTCACCCCTCAATCCCTGTTGTTTCAGCATCCTGGCTCTAAAGCATCTAAACCACTGTGGGGCCAGGTGCACGCTTCTTCACAGACGTGATTTATACATATGGAAGGGTTGGGCTGATTTGTACTTTGCTAAGTGGTCCCAGGAATGTCCTTTAGAAAGATACAACATGGAAGGGATAGGGAGAATTCTACTTTTCTTATTTGTCACAGACATGCCCTTTAGAAAGACACAAAGTGTCTCACACATAAATCCTTGTTGTTCAGCATCCTGGCTCTTTAGCATCTACACCATTGGTGGGCCAGGTGGTTGCTTATTCATAGAAGGGATTGATACACATGGAAGGCTTGGGCAGAATTGTCCTTTCCTAATTGGTAAAGGAATGCCTTTAGAAAGACACAATGTTTCTCACCCCTAAATCCCTTTTGTTTCAGCATCCTGATTCCAAAGCATCTAAACCACTGATGGGTCAGGTGCACACTTCTTCACAGAAGCGATTTATGCAGATGGAAGATTTGGGCAGATTTCTCCTTTCCTAATTGGTCACAGGAATGCCCTTTATAAAGACACAACATAGAAGGGTTGGGGAGAATTCTACTTTCCTTAGTTGTCACAGACATGCCCTTTACAAAGACACAAAGTTTCTCACACCGAAATCCCTGCTGTTTCAACATCCTGGCTCTAAAGCAGGTAGAAGGAACCGTACGTGGGCCAGGGGGATGCTTCTTCACACTCATCCAGAGGTGTGAGAAACATTAGAGTAGAGGAGGAAAGAAGCAGCAAAGGTCCCCATTGCAGGATGGTGAGAATAGAGGCAGCACCCCTGGGGACTTTTCCCAGCTGTCAAACCCTCAATGCTCTCTGTATTAGCCTCACAATGCCCTAGAAATGAAAGAAAATATACCTCTATCCTTCACCATACCTCCATGATTTGGGAGTAAATCTTGTGTAATCCCAGGCCAAGTTGTTAGATCTCATCCATATCTAGCCAGTTCTCACTGAAATTTCACCAATCTGTCCCAATCACGTGAGATCTCACCCACACCTCATGAGATTCCTAGCCATACATCCTGATATCTCATCCACACCCCGTGAGATTTCTAGCCAAACCTGGTAAGATCTCACCCACACCTCGGAGATTTCAAGCCCAACCTCGTGAGATCTCACCCAAATCTTGTGATATCTCAGGCTCAGCTCTTGACAAGTATGCCCAAAACTTGATGCATCTGTGAGCAATCATCCAGGCTCTGGGTTGGGGTGGGATGTGGAAATGCCCATATTTGGGGATAAATCTCGTGAGATGACAGCCCAGCTCTTGTGAGATCTCATGCAAATCTTGCCAGATCTTACTGAAATTTAGGCAGACCCCCTCCAAATAATGTGAGATTTCCCGCCAAACCTCATGAGATTTCCCGCTGATTCTCGTGAGATTTCCCTCCAAACCTCGTGAGATTTCTTGCCAAAACATGAGAGATTTCTTGCCAAAACACGAGAGATTTCTTGCCAAAACATGAGAGATTTCTTGCCAAAACATGAGAGATTTCCGCCAAAACATGAGAGATTTCCGCCAAAACATGAGAGATTTCCGGCCAAACCTTGTGAGATTTCCAGCCAAATCTCCGGGCAAACCTCATGGGATCTCTGGCCCAGCAATTGATATCTAAGGCCAACTGCAGATGCATGTGTCTCCAATCCCCCAGTCACAAGATACAGGAGGGTGGAGAACTAGAACTCCCTAGCAGAGTCTGCTTTGCACCCCTTAGGTAGTTAGGGAAAGCATATGCCAGATGTGGGCACAACTTCCAATATCTCTGGTTTTAGGAATGCTCCCAGGCACCATGAGAAGGAAGAAACAAGCTGTCCCATACCTAAATCTCTGGTATAGCAATGCCCTGCAGGAGGATGGGGTAATAAGGGAGGACTGCATTCAGAATGAACGTGCCTGGTGAATACTTTTTCACACTAAGCTCGAACAATGGAATGAGGAAGGCAGGACGAGAAGTAGGAAGAAATTTCCACCCTAAGCACGAGAAGTTAGCATGCATTCAAAACATTAAGGGTGATTCTATTAAGCACAAAATCACCCAGAAAAAGAAAAATAAAAGATACCTCTTTTTAGCTAGACATTAGATGATCTTGGGGAAAATCTTGTGAGATCTCATTCAAATCTCTTGATACCTTGGCCCATTTATTGAGAAATAGGCCCGGAAATCCTTAGCACCTGTGGCTATGTCCCTGGACCTTGGGTGGATCCTTTAATCCATATGGAGCAGGGATTGCTGGTCTTCCTAATGTAATTAGTGAATACACATAGAAGAGTTGGGCAGAATTATCCATTCCCTATTGGTCACAGGCATGCCCTTAAGAAAGACACAAAGTGTCTCACACATAAATCCTTGTTGATCAGCATCCTGGCTCTTTAGCATCTAAACCATTGTTGGGTCAGGTGGTTGCTTATTCATAGAAGGGTTTACACATGGAAGTGTTGGGCAGAATTGTCTTTTCCTAATTCGTCGCAGGAATGCCTTTAGAAAGACACAAAGTTTCTCAACCCTAAATCCCTGCTGTTTCAGCATCCTGGCTCTAAAACATCTAAACCACTGATGGGCCAGGTATACGCTTATTCACAGAAACGATTTATACAGATGGTAGGGTTGGGCAGAATTCTACTTTCCTAATTGGGCACAGGAATGCCCTTTAGAAAGACACAACGTGGACGGGTTGGGGAGAATCCTACTTTCCTTATTTGTCACAGACATGCCCTTTAGAAAGACCCAAAGTGTCTCACACCTAAATTCCTGTTGTTTCAGCAACCTGGCCCTAAAGCAGTTAGGAAGGGACCATATGTGGGCCAGGGGGATGCTTATTCACACTCATCCAGAGGTGTGAGAAACAGTGGAGTAGAGGAGGAAAGAAGAAGCAAAGGTCCGATTTGCAATATGGTGAGAATAGAGGCAGCCCCCCTGGGGGCTTTTCCCAGCTGTCAAACCCTCAATGCTCTCTGTATTAGTCTCACAATGTCCTAGAAATGAAAGAAAATATATCTGTTTCCTTCTTCGTACCTCCATGATTTGGGAGTAAATCTCGTGTGATCCCAAGCCAAGTTCTTAGATCTCATCCATATCTAGCCCATTCTCACTATAGTTTCACCAGATCAGTCCAAATCACGTGAGATCTCACCCACACCTCATGAGATTTCTAGCCATACATCCTGATATTTCTCTCATCCACGCCTCTTGAGATTTCTAGCCACACCTGGTAAGATCTCACCCACACCTTGGAGATTTCAGGCCTAACCACGTGAGATCTCACCCAAATCTTCGGATATCTCTTGCTCAGCTCTTGTCATCTATACCCAAAACTTGATGCATCTGTGACCAATCTCCAAGGCTCTAGGGGTGGTTGTTGGGATAACGGCACCCCCTAGCACAGACTGCCTTGCACCACTTAGGTGGTTAGAGATGGCACATGCCACAAGTGTGCACAATGTCCAATAGCTCCCATTGTGGAAATACTGCCAGGCATGACATGAGGGAAGAAAGAATTTGTCTCCCACGTAAATCCTTGGTATCACAACATCTTAATGAGGGGGTAATAAGGGAGCCCTGAAAACAGAATGAGCAGGCCTGGTGAACCCTTTTTCAAAGTAAACATGAACGACGGAATGAGAAAGGAAGGAAGAGAAGGGAGAAGCATTGCTCCACCCCAGGCACGAGAAGTTAGCACACATCGATAACATTAAGGATGTCTCTATTAACCGCACAACCACTCAGAAAAAGAAAGAAAAGATACCTCTTCCTTAGCCATACGTCACAGGATCGTGGGGAAAATCTTGTGAGATCTCCATCAAATCTCCGGAGATCTCAGCCCATTTATTGAGATCTAGGGCCAAATGCCATTGCACCTGGGGCAAACTTCCTGGCCCTTGGGCGGATCTTTTAACCCATACATAGCAGCGATTGCTGTGCCCCCAGTGTCAGTAGTGAACACACATGGAAGGGTTGGGCAGAAGTCTACTTTCCTAATTGGTCCCAGGCATGCCCTTCAAGAAGACACAAAGTGTGTCTACCTAAATCCCTGTTGTTTCAGCATCCTGGCTCTAAAGCAGGTAAGAAAGGAGCTTGGATTGAGGATGAATGCTCCAGGTGAATGCTCATTCACACTCATGCCGATGTGATCGGAACTGGAGAGCAGAAGGGGAAACAAGAAGCAAAAGTGTCCACTGCAGGATGGTGAGAAGAGAGGCAGGCCCCTGGGGGCTTTCCCCGGCTCTCAAAACCTTAAAGCTCTCTGTATTAGCCACATAACACTCCAGAAATGAAAGAAAATATACCTCTTGCCTTCCCCGGACCTCAGGTGATTTGGGGATACATCTCATGAGATGACAACACAACTCTTGTGGGATCTCATGCAAATCTCACCAGATCTTGTTGAAATTTCACCAGACTCAGTCCAAATCATTTGAGATTTCCCGCCACACCTCGAGAGATTTCCCGCCACACCTATGAGGTGTGGCGGGAAGTCTCATGAGGTGTGGCCGAGAGATTTCCCGCCACACCTCATGAGACTTCCCGCCACACCTCATGAGACTTCCCGCCACACCTCATGAGACTTCCCGCCACACCTCTGAGACTTCCCGCCACACCTCTGAGACTTCCCGCCACACCTCTGAGACTTCCCGCCACACCTCGTGAGACTTCCTGCCACACCTCTGAGACTTCCCGCCACACCTCATGAGATTTCCCGCCACACCTCTGAGATTTCCAGCCCAACCTCCTGAGATTTCCAGCCCAACCTCCTGAGATTTCCAGCCCAACCTCCTGAGATTCCTAGCCCAACCTCCTGAGATTTCCAGCTAAATCTCTGGGGACTTCCAGCCAAACCTCATGGGACCTCTGGCCCAGCAATTGATATCTAAGGCCAACCGCAGATGCATCTGTCACTAATTCCCCAGGCACAAGATGGGGGAGGGTGGAGAACTAGAACTCCCTAGCAGAGCCTGCTTTGCGCCCCTTAGGTAGTTAGGGAAGGCATATGCCAGATGTGGGCACAACTTCCAATATCTGTGGTTTTAGAAATGCTCCAAGGCACCATGTGAGGGAAGAAACAAGCTGTCTCACACCTAAATCCCTGGTATCGCAACATCCTGTGGGAGGACGGGGTAATAAGGTAGGACTGCATTCAGAATGAACGGGCCTGGTGAATACTTTTTCACACTAAACTCGAACGACAGAATGAGGAAGGCAGGAGGAGAGGGAGGAAGCAATTTGCCATCCTAAGCACGAGAAGTTAGCATGCATTCAAAACATTAAGGCTGATTCTATTAAGCGCAAAACCGTCCAGAAAAAGAAAAATAAAAGATACCTCTTCTTTAGCCAGACATCAGATGATCTTGGGGGAAAATCTTGTGAGATTTCATTCAAATCTCATGAGATCTCGGCCCATTTATTGAGACATAGGCCGGAAAATCCTTCGCACCTGTGGCAAACTCCCTGGTCCTTGGGTGGATCCTTTAACCCATATGTAACAGGGATTGCTGGTGTTCCTAATGTAAATAGTGAATACACATGGAAGGGTTGGGCAGAATTCTCCATTCCTATTTGGTCACAGGCAGCCCTTGAGAAAGGCACAAAGTGTCTCCCACATCAATCCTTGTTGTTCAGATTCCTGGCTCTTTAGCATCTAAACCATTGGTGGGCCAGCTGGACATTTATTCATACAAGGGATTTACACATGGAAGGGTTGGGCAGAATTGTCCTTTACTAGTTGGTCACAGGAATGCCTTTAGAAAGACACAAAGATTTTCAACCCTAAATCCCTAGTGTTTCAGCATCCTGGCTCTAAAGCATCTAAACCACTGATGGGTCAGGTGCACGCTTATTCACAGAAGCAATTTATACTGATGGAAATGTTGGGGAGATTACTATTTTCCTAACTGGTCACAGGAATGCCCTTTAGAAAGACACAACATGGAAGGGTTGGGGAGAATTCTACTTTTCTTATTTGTCACAGACATGCCCTTTAGAAAGACACAAAGTGTCTCACATCTAAATCCATGCTGTTTCAGCATCCTGGCTCTAAAGCAGTTAAGAAGGGCATGTACGTGGATGCTTATTCACACTCATCCAGAGGTGTGAGAAACAGTAGAGTGGAGGAGGAAAGAAGAAGCAAAGGTCCCATTTGCAATATGGTGAGAAGAGAGGCAGCCCCCCTGGGGGCTTTTCCCAGCTGTCAAACCCTCAATGCTCTCTGTATTAGTCTCACAATGCCCTAGAAATGAAAGAAAATATACCTCTTTCCTTCACCGAACCTCCATGATTTGGGAGTAAATCTCGTGTGATCCCAAGTCAAGTTGTTAGATCTCACCCATATCGAGCCAGTTCTCACTGAAATTTCACCAGATCAGTCTAAATCACATGAGATCTCATCCACACCTCATGAGACTTCGAGCCATACATCCTGATATCTCATCCAAAGCTCGTGAAATTTCTAGCCAAACCTGGGAAGATCTCACCCACCCCTTGGAGATTTCGAGCCCAATCTTGTGAGATCTCACCCAAATCTTCTGATATCTAAGGCTCAGCTCTTGTCTTCTATGGCCAAAACTTGATGCATCTGTGACAAATCACCCAGGCTCTGGGGGCGGTGAGGTGGGGAAATGGCCCCCCCAGCACAGACTGCTTTGCGCCACTTAGGTGCTTAGGGATGGCACATGCTAGAAGTGTGCACAACGTCCAATAGCTCCAGTTGTAGAAATACTCCCAGGCATAACATGAGGGAAGAAACAATTTGTCTCCCACCTAAATCCCTGGTATCGCAACATCCTTGATGTGGGGGTAATAAGGGAGCCCTGAAAACAGATTGAGCAGGCCTGGTGAACCCTTTTTCAAAGTAAACCTGAGTGACGGAATGAGAAAGGAAGGAAGAGAAGGGAGAAGCAATGCGCCACCCCAGGCATGAGAAGTTAGTATGCATTGATAACATTAAGGATGTCTCTATTAACCACACAACCACCCAGAAAAAGATAAAGAAAAGATACCTCTTCTTTAGCCAAACATCACATGATCTTGGGGAAAATCTTGTGAGGTCTCAATCAAATCTCTGGAGATCTCAGCCCATTTATTGAGATCTAGGGCCAAATGCTGTTGCACCTGTGGCAAACTTCCTCGCCCTTGGGCGGATCTTTTAACCCATACGTAGCAGGGATTGCTGTGCTCCCAGTGTCAGTAGTGAACACACATGGAAGGGTTGGGCAGAAGTCTACTTTCCTAATTGGTCCCAGGCATGCCCTTCAAGAAGACACAAAGTGTGTCTACCTAAATCCCTGTTGTTTCAGCATCCTGGCTCTAAAGCAGGTAAGAAAGGAGCTTGGATTGAGGATGAATGGGCCAGGTGAATGCTCCTTCACACTCATGCCGATGTGACCAGAACTGGAGAGCAGGAGGGGAAACAAGAAGCAAAAGTGTCCACTGCAGGATGGTGAGAAGAGAGGCAGGCCCCTGGGGGCTTTCCCCGGCTCTCAAAACCTTAAAGCTCTCTGTATTAGACACATAACACTCCAGAAATGAAAGAAAATATACGTCTTGCCTTCCCCAGACCTCAGGTGATTTGGGGATACATCTCATGAGATGACAAACCAGCTCTTGTGGGATCTCATGCAAATCTCGCCAGATCTTGTTGAAATTTCAGTCAGTCCAAATCATTTGAGATTTCCCGCCAAACCTTGAGAGATATCCTGCCAAACCTTGAGAGATTTCCTGCCAAACCTCCTGAGTTTTCCCACCAAACCTCCTGAGATTTCCAGCCCAACCTCCTGAGATTTCTAGCCCAACCTCCTGAGATTTCCAGCCCAACCTCGTGGGATTTCCAGCCAAACCTCGTGGGATTTCCAGCCAAACCTCGTGGGATTTCCAGCCAACCCTCGTGGGATTTCCAGCCAACCCTCGTGGGATTTCCAGCCAAATCTTCGGGGACTTCCAGCCAAATCTTCGGGGACTTCCAGCCAAACCTTGTGGGATCCCTGGCCCAGCAATTGATATCTAAGGCCAACCGCAGATGCATCTGTCACTAATTCCCCAGGCACAAGATGGGGGAGGGTGGAGAACTAGAACTCCCTAGCAGAGCCTGCTTTGCGCCCCTTAGGTAGTTAGGGAAGGCATATGCCAGATGTGGGCACAACTTCCGATATCTCTGGTTTTAGAAATGCTCCCAGGCACCATGTGAGGGAAGAAACAAGCTGTCTCACACCTAAATCCTTGGTATCGCAACATCCTGCGGGAGGACGGGGTAATAACGGAGGACTGCATTTAGAATGAACGGGCCTGTTGAATACATTTTCACACTAGATTCAAATGATGGAATGAGGAAGGCAGGAAGAGAAGGAGAAAGCAATTTGCCATCCTAAGCCCCAGAAGTTAGCATGCATTCAAAACATAAAGGCTCATTCTATTAAGCGCAAAACCACCCAGAAAAAGAAAAATAAAAGATACCTCTTCTTTAGCCAGACATCAGATGATCTTGGGTAAAATCTTGGGAGATCTCATTCAAATCTCGTGAGATCTCAGCCCATTTATTGAGACATAGGGCCGAAAATCCTTCGCACCTGTGGCAAACTCCCTGGTCCTTGGGTGTATCCTTTAACCCATATGTAGCAGGAATTGCTTGTGATCCTAATGTAGTTAGTGAATACACATGGAAGAGTTGGGCAGAAATCTCCATTCCTAAATGGCCACAGGTATGCCCTTGAGAAAGACAAAATGTGTCTCACACATAAATCCTTGTTTTTCAGCATCCTGGCTCTTTAGCATCTAAACCATTGGTGGGTCAGGTCGTTGCTTATTTATAGAATGGATTTATACACATGGAAAGTTTGGGCAGAATTGTCCTTTCCTAAAGGTCACAGGAATTCCTTTTGAAAGACACAAATTTTCTCACCCCTAAATCCCTGTTGTTTCAGCATCCTGGCTCTAAAAGATCTAAACCACTGATGGGCCAGGTGTACGCTTCTTCACAGAAGTGATGTATACAGATGGAAGAGTTGGGCAGATTTCTACTTTCCCAATTGATCACATGGATACCCTTTAGAACGACACAACATGGAAGGGTTTTGTAGAATGCTACTTTCCTAACTGGGCACAGACATGCCCTTTAGAAAGACGGAAAGTGTCTCTCACCTAAATCCCTGTTGTTTCACCATCCTAGCTCTAAAGTAGGTAAGAAAGGACCATAAGTGGGCCAGGGGGATGCTTATTCACACCCATCAACAGTAGATTACATGAGGAGAGAAGAAGCAAAGGTCCCCATTGCATGATGCTGAGAATAGAGGCAACCCCCTGGTGTCTTTCCCAGCTCTCAAAACATTAATGCTCTCGGTATTAGCCTCACAATGCCCTAGAAATAAAACAAACTACATCTCTTTCCTTCACCATACCTCCATGATTTGGGAGTAAATCTCGTGTGAGATCTCAATAAAATCTCTGGAGATCACGGCCCATTTATTGAGATCTAGGGCCAAAAACCGTTTGCACCTGTGGCAAACTTCCTGGCCCTTGGGCGGATTTTTAACCCATATGTAGCAGGGATTGCTGTGCTCCTGGTGTCAGTAGTGAACACACATGGAAGGGTTGGGCAGAATTCTACTTTCCTAATTGGTCCCAGGCATGCCCTTCCAGAAGACACAAAGTGTGTCTCCCTGAATCCCTGTTGTTTCCGCATTCTGGCTCTAAAGCAGGTAAGAAAGGAGCTTGGATTCAGGATGAATGCGCCAGGTAAATGCTCCTTCACACTCATGCCGAGGTGACCGTAACAGGAGCACAGGATAGGAAACAAGAAGCAAAAGTGCACAATGCAGGATGGTGAGAAGAGAGGCAGGGCCCTGGGGGTTTTCCCCGGCTCTCAAAACCTTAAAGCTCTCTGTATTAGCCACACAACACCCCAGAAATGAAAGAAAATATACCTCTTGCCTTCCCCAGACCTCAGGTGACTTGGGGATAAATCTCGTGAGATGACAGACCAGATCTTGTGAGATCTCATGCAAATCTCGCTAGATCTTATTGAAATTTAGGCAGACTCAGGCCAAATATGTGAGATTTCCCGCCAAACCTCGTGAGTTTTACCGCCAAACCCAGTGAGATTTCCCGCCTAACCTTGTGAGATTTCCCGCCAAACCTCGTTTGATTTCCCGCCAAACCTCCTGGGATTTCCGGGCAAACCTCCTGGGATCTGTGGCCCAGCAATTGATATCTAAAGCCAACCGCCGATGCATCTGTCACCAATCCCCCATGCACAAGATGAGGGAGGGTGGAGAACTAGAACCCCCTAGCAGAGCCTGCTTCCCGCCACACCTCATGAGACTTCCCGCCACACCTCATGAGACTTCCCGCCACACCTCTGAGACTTCCCGCCACACCTCATGAGATTTCCCGCCACACCTCGTGAGATTTCCCGCCACACCTCGTGAGATTTCCCGCCTCACCTCATGAGACTTCCCGCCACACCTCATGAGATTTCCCGCCACACCTCATGAGACTTCCCGCCACACCTCTGAGACTTCCCGCCACACCTCGTGAGACTTCCCGCCACACCTCTGAGAGTTCCCGCCACACCTCTGAGACTTCCCGCCACACCTCCTGAGACTTCCCGCCACACCTCGTGAGATTTCCCGCCACACCTCTGAGATTTCCAGCCCAACCTCCTGAGATTTCCAGCCCAACCTCCTGAGATTCCTAGCCCAACCTCCTGAGATTTCCAGCTAAATCTCTGGGGACTTCCAGCCAAACCTCATGGGACCTCTGGCCCAGCAATTGATATCTAAGGCCAACCGCAGATGCATCTGTCACTAATTCCCCAGGCACAAGATGGGGGAGGGTGGAGAACTAGAACTCCCTAGCAGAGCCTGCTTTGCGCCCCTTAGGTAGTTAGGGAAGGCATATGCCAGATGTGGGCACAACTTCCAATATCTGTGGTTTTAGAAATGCTCCAAGGCACCATGTGAGGGAAGAAACAAGCTGTCTCACACCTAAATCCCTGGTATCGCAACATCCTGTGGGAGGACGGGGTAATAAGGTAGGACTGCATTCAGAATGAACGGGCCTGGTGAATACTTTTTCACACTAAACTCGAATGACAGAATGAGGAAGGCAGGAGGAGAGGGAGGAAGCAATTTGCCATCCTAAGCACGAGAAGTTAGCATGCCTTCAAAATATTAAGGCTGATTCTATTAAGCGCAAAACCACCCAGAAAAAGAAAAATAAAAGATACCTCTTCTTTAGCCAGACATCAGATGATCTTGGGAAAAATATTGTCAGATACCCTTCAAATCTCGTGAGATCTCGGCCCATTTATTGAGACATAGGCCCGAAAATCCTTCGCACCTGTGGCAAACTCCCTGGTCCTTGGGTGTATCCTTTAACCCATATATAGCAGGGCGTGCTGGTGTTCCTAATGAAAATAGTGAATACACGTGGAAGGGTTGGGCAGAATTCTCCACTCCTAATTGGTCACAGGCATTCCCTTGAGAAAGACACAAAGTGTGTCACACAAAAAACCTTGTTGTTCAGCATCCTGGCATTTTAGCATCTCAACCATTGGTGGGCCAGGTGGTTGCTTATTCATAGAAGGGATTTATACACATGGAAGAGTTGGGCAGAATTGTCCTTTTCTAACTGGTCACAGGAATGCCTTTAGAAAGACACAAAATTTCTCAACCCTAAATCCCTGATGTTTCAGCATCCTTGCTCTAAAGCATCTAAACTATTGATGGGCCAGGTGCACGCTTATTCACAGGAGGGATTTATGAACATGGAAGGGATGGGGAGGGTTCTACTTTCCTAATTGGACACAGGAATGCCTTTTGAAAGACAAATCATGGAAGGGTTTTGTAGAATACTACTTTCCTAATTGGTCATGAGCATGTGTTTGGAATGACACAAAATGTATCACACCTAAATCCCTGTTGTTTCAGCATCTTGACTTTAAAGCAGGTAAGAAGCAACCATATGTGGCCGAGGGGGATGCTTATTCACACTCATCCAGAGGTGTGAGAAACAGTAGAGTAGAGGAGGAAAGAAGAAGCAAAGGTCCCCATCGCAGGATGATGAGAATAGAGGCAGCCCACCTGGAGGCTTTTCCCAACAGTCAAAACCTTAATGCTCTCTGTATAAGACTCCCAATGCCCTAGAAATGAAAGAAAATATACCTCTTTCCTTCACCGTACCTCCAAGATTTGGGAGTAAATCTCATGTGATCCCAAGCCAAGTTGTTAGTTCTCATCCATATCTAGCCAGGTCTCACTGAAATTTCACCAGATCAGTCCAAATCATGTGAGATATCACTCACACCTCGTGAGATTTCTAGCCAAATTTGGTCAGATCTCACACACACCTCAGAGATTTCGAGCCCAACCTTGTGAGATCTCACCCAAATCTTCTGATATCTCAGGCTCACCTCTTGTCATCTATGGCCAAAACTTGATGCATCTGTAACCCATCACCCAGGCCCTGGGGTTGGTGTGGAGTGGAAATACCCACCCACCCCACCCCCTGCCGAGCACAGACTGCTTTACACCACTTAGGCGGTTAGGGATGGCACATGCTAGAAGTGTGCACAATGTCCAATAGCTCCAGTTGTAGAAATATTCCCAGGCACGATATGAGGGAATAAACAATTTTTCTCGAATGTAAATCCTTGATATCACAACGTTTTAATGAGGGGGTAAAAAGGGAGCCCTGAAAACAGAATGAGCAGGCCTGGTGAACCCTTTTTCACACTAAACCCGAAGGACGGAATGAGAAAGGCAGGAACAGGGGGGAGAAGCAATGCGCCACCCCAGGCACGAGAAGTTAGCACACATTGATAACATTAAGGATGACTCTATTAACCCCACAACCAACCAGAAAAAGAAAAAGAAAAGATACCTCTTCTTTAGCCACACATCACATGATCTTGGGTAAAATCTTTTGACATCTCATTCAAATCTCTGGAGATCATGGCCCATTTATTGAGATCTAGGGCCAAAAACCATTTGCACCTGTGGCAAACTTCCTGGCCCTTGGGCGGATCTTTTAACCCATATGTAGCAGGGATTGCTGTGCTCCCAGTGTCAGTAGTGAACATACATGGAAGGGTTGGGCAGAAGTCTACTTTCCTAATTGGTCCCAGGCATGCCCTTCAAGAAGACACAAAGTGTGTCTACCTAAATCCCTGTTGTTTCAGCATCCTGGCTCTAAAGCAGGTAAGAAAGGAGCTTGGATTGAGGATGAATGCTCCAGGTGAATGCTCCTTCACATTCATGCCGAGGTGACCGGAACTGGAGAGCAGGAGGGGAAACAAGAAGCAAAAGTGCTCACTGCAGGATGGTGAGAACAGAGGCAGGCCCCTGGGGGCTTTCCCCAGCTCACAAAACCTTAAAGCTCTCTGTATTAGGCACACAACACCCCAGAAATGAATGAAAATATACCTCTTGCCTTCCCCGGACCTCAGGTGATTTGGGGTTAAATCTCATGAGATGACAGCCCAGCTCTTGTGAGATCTCATGCAAATCTCGCCAGTGCTTATTGAAATTTAGGCAGATCTCCTCCAAATCATTTGAGATTTCCCGCCAAACCTCCTGAGATTTCCCGCTAATTCTCGTGAGATTTCCCACCAAACCTTGTGAGATTTCCTTCCAAAGCTCCTGAGATTTCCTGCCAAACCTCGGAAGATTTCTCTCCAAACCTCGGGAGATTTCAGACCAAACCTCGTGATATTTCTCGCTAAACCGGGTGAGATTTCCTGCAATACTTGGTGAGATTTCCCACCAAATCTTGTGAGATTTCCCACCAAACCTCGTTATATTTCCCGCCAAACCTGGTGAGATTTTCCGTCAAAACTCATGATATTTCCCGGCAAACCTCGTGATGTTTCCCTCCAAATTAGTTGAGAATTACCGCAAAACCTGGTGAGATTTCCAGACAAACCTGGTGAGATTTCCCCCCAAAACTGGTGAGATTTCTGTCCAAACGGGGGGAGATTTAGTGCTAAACCTAGGGAGTTAACCCTCAAGACCTGGGGACATATCCCCTGAAACATCATGAGCTATCCCGCTAAACCTTGTAAGAAATACCACAAAACCTCGTGATATATTCCACTAAAGCCTCTGAGATTTCCTGAAAAAACTCGTAAGATTTCCCGAAAAACCTCGTGAGATTTCCGGACAAACCTCGTGCAATTTCCTGACAAACCTCATAGTTTTCCCGCCAACCCTCGTGAGTTTTCCCGCCAACCATCATGAGTTTTCCCGCCAACCCTCCTAGTTATTCCCGACAACCTTTGTGAGCTTTCCCTCCAACCATCATGAGTTTTCCCGCCAAGCCTCCTGATTATTCCCGACAACCCTTGTGAGTTTTCCCGCCAAACCTGGAGAGTTTTCCAGCCAAACCTCGTGAGATTTCCAGCCCAACCTCATGAGATTTCCAGCCCAACCTCATGAGATTACCAGCCCAGCCTCTTGAGATTACCAAAGCAATGTTCTGAGATTTCCAAACACACCTCATGAGATTTCCCACCAAACCATTTGAGATTTCCCTCCCAAATCTGGTGAGATTTTCCCCAATCCTGGTGAGATTTCCTTCCAAACCTGGTGAGATTTCCCGGCAAACCTGTTGAGATTTCCCACTAAACCTGTTGTGATTTCCTGCCAAATCTGTTGAGATTTCCCGCAAATCCTGGTGAGATTTCCGGCCAAACCAGGGGATATTTCTCACCGAACCTGGGGAGATTTCCCGCAAACCCTGGGGAGATATCCTGCCAAACCTCTTGAGTTTTCCCGCCAAGCTCATCACCTTGGCAGGATATCTCCCCAGGTGTTGTGGGGTATCTCCCCAGGGTTTGTGGAAAATCTCCCCAGGTTTGGTGATAAACCTCCACTGGTTTGGCTGGAAATCTCACCATGTTAGGCAGGAAATCTCAGCAGGTTTGGGGGAAATCTAACCAGGTTTTGTGGGAAAGATAACCTGGTTTGGTAGGAAATCTCACACGATTTGGTGGGAAACCTGACGAATTGGGTTTCAAAATCTCATGAGGTTAGGTTGGAAATCTCCCGAGGTTTGGCAGGAACACTCACGAGGTTTGACGGATAAACTCTCGAGGTTTGGCGGGAAAACTCACGAGGGATGGCCTGAAAACTCTCGTGGGTTGGCGGGAAATCTCACGAGGTTGGCAAGAAAACTGAAAAGGGTTATCGGGAAATCTCACGAGGTTTTTCTGGAAATCTCACAAATTTTGGTGGGACATCTTATGAGGTTTGGTGGAAAGCTCACGAGGTTTGGCAGGATAGTTCATGAGGTTTGGCAGGAGAGCTCACGAGGCTTGGCGGTATATTTCCCCTGGTTTTGCGGGTATCTCCCCAGGTTTGCCAGGAAATCTCCACCGGTTTGGCAAGAAACCTCACAAAGTTTGGCGGGAAATCTCACCAGGTTTGGTGGGAAATCTCACGAGGTTTGGCGGGAAATCTCACAAGGTTTGGAGTGAAATCTCACAAGGTATTGCAGGAAATCTCACGAGGTGTGGCGACAAATATCATGAGGTTTGGCCTGAAATCCCCCGAGCTTTGGCAGGAAGTCTCAGGAGTTTTGCTGGGAAATCTCACGAGTTTTGGCGGGAAATCTCATGAGGTTTGGCGGGAAATCTTATGTGTTTTGGCGGGAAATCTCTCGTATTTTGGCGGGAAATCTAACGTGGTTTGGCGGGAAAACTCATGAGGTTTGACGGGAAATCTCACGAGGACTTTCAGGAAATCTCACGAGGTTTGGTGGGATAACTGAAGAGGTTTGGCGGTATATCTCACGAGGTTTAGCGGGATAGCTAATGATGTTTCATGGGATATCTCCCCAGGTTTTGCGGGTTAATTCCCCATGTTTGGCGGTAAATCTCCACCCTTTTGGCCAGAAATCTCATCACGCTTGGCGGGAAATCTCACCAGGTTTGACTGTAAATCTCACTAGGTTGCCGGAAATTCTCAACTGATTTGGCAGGAAATCTAACAAGGTTTGGTGGGAAATATCTTGAGTTTTGGTGGAAAATCTCACTAGGTTTGTCAGGAAATATCTCAAGGTTTGGTGGGAAATCTCAGAAGGCTTGGTGGGAAATCTCACCAGGTTTTGTGGGAAATCTCACGAGGTTTAGTGAGAAATATCTGGAGGTTTGGCGTGAAGTCTTCTGACGTTTGGAGAGAAATCTTCTGAGTTTGGCAGGAAATCTCACAAGGTTTGGCGGGAAATCTCACGGGTTATGGCGGGAAATCTCATGAGGTTGGGCAGGAAATCTCACATGATTTGGACTGAGCCTGCCTCAATTTCAATAAGATCTGGCAAGATTTGCCTGAGATCTCACAAGAGCTGGGCTCTCATCTCATGAGATTTATCCCCAAATCACTTGAGGTCTGGAGAAGGCAAGAAGTATATTTTATTTCATTTCTGGGGGGTTGTGAGGCTAATACAGAGAGCTTTAAGGTTTTGAGAGCTGGGAAAAGCTCCCAGGGGCCTGCCACCATTCTCACTGTACTGCAGTGAGCACTTTTGCTTCTTGTTTCCCCTCCTGCTCTCCCATTCTGGTCACCTCAGCATGAGTGTAAATGAGCATTCACCTGGCCCATTCATCCTGAATCCAAGCTCCTTTCTTATCTGCTTTAGAGCCAGGATGCTGAAACAACAGGGATTTAGGTAGACACACTTTGTGTCTTCTTGAAGGGCATGCCTGGGGCCAATTAGGAAAGTAGACTTCTGCCCAACCCTTCCATGTGTGTTCACTACTGACACTGGGAGCACAGCAATCCCTGCTACATATGGGTTAAAAGATCCACCCAAGGGCCAGGAAGTTTGCCACAGGTGCAAATGGTTTTTGGCCCTAGATATCAATAAATCAGCTGTGATCTCCAGATATTTCAATGAGATGTCACAAGATTTTCCCCAAGATCAGGTGATGTCTGGCTAAAGAAGAGGTATCTTTTCTTTGACTTTTTCTGGTTGGTTGTGGGGTTAATAAACTTATCCTTAATGTTATCAATGTGTGCTAACTTTGCGTGCCTGGGGTGGCACATTCCTTCTCCCTCCTCTTCGTGCATTTCTCATTCCGTCGTTCGGGTTTAGTGTGAAAAGGTTTCACCAGGCCTGCTCATTCTGTTTTCAGGGCTCCCTTACTACCCCCTCATCAAGGATGTTGCGATACCAAGGATTTTGCGATCCCAAGGATTTACGTGGGAGACAAATAGTTTATTCCCCTATATCGTGTCTGGGAGTATTTCTACAAATGGAGCTATTGGACGTTCTGCACACTTCTAGCATGTGCCATCCCTTACCACCTAAGTGTGGCAAAGCAGTCTGTGCTGGGGGGGGCATTTCCCCATCCCACCACTCCTAGTACCTGGGTGATTAATCACAGATGCATCATGTTTGGCATAGATGACAAGTGCTGAGCCTGAGATATCACACGATTTGGGTGAGATCTCATGAGGTTGGGCTAGAAATCCCTGAGGCATGGGTGAGATCTTACCAGCTCTGGCTAGAAATCTCACAAAGTGTGGATGAGATATCAGGATGTATGGCTAGAAATTTCATGAGGTGTGGGTGAGATCTCATGTGATTTCGACTGATCTGGTGAAATTTCAGTGAGAACTGGCTAGATTTGGATGAGATCTAACAACTTGAGTTGGGATCACATGAGATTTACTCCCAAATCATGGAGGTACGGTGAAGGAACAAGGTATGTTTTCTTTCATTTTTAGAGCATTGTGAGGCTACTACAGAGAGCATTAACGTTTTGAGAGCTGGGAAATGCCCCCAGGGGGATGCCTCTATTCTCAGCATCCTGCAAAGTGGACCTATGCTTCTTCTTTCCTCCTCTATTCTACTGTTTCTCACACCTGTGGATGAGTGAGAATAAGCATCCACCTGGCCCACGTATGGGCCCTTCTTAACTGCTTTAGGGCCAGGATGCTGAAACAACAGGGATTTAGGTGTGGGACACTTTGTGTCTTTCTAAAGGGCATTTCTCTGTGGCGCCTGGGTGGCTCAGTTGGTTGGGCGCCTGCCTTCGGCTCAGGTCATGATCCTGGAGTCCCAGGATGGAGTCCCACATCAGGCTCCATGCTCAGCTGGGAGTCTGCTTCTCTCTCTGACCCTCCTGCCTCTCATGATCTCTGTCTCTCATTCTCTCTCTCGCAAATAAATAAAATCTTAAGAAAAAAATTAAAGGGCATGTCTGTGACAAAAAAGGAAAGTAGAATTCTCCCCAACCCTTCCATGTTGTGTCTTTCTAAAGGGCAGTCCTGTGACCAATTAGGAAAATAAAAATCTGCCCAACAGTTCCATCAGCATAAATCGCTTCTGTGAATAAGCATGCACCTGGCCCATCAGTGGTTTAGATGTTTTAGAGCCAGGATTCTGAAACAACAGGGATTTAGGGGTGAGAATTTTGTGTCTTTCTAAAGGTATTCCTGAGCCCAATTAGTAAAGGACAATTCTGCCCAACCCTTCCATGTGTATAAATCCCTTCTATGAATACGCATCCACCTGGCCCACCAATGGTAGAATGCTAAAGAGCTAGGATGCGGAACAAGGATTTACGTGGGAGACACTTTGTGTCTTTCTCAAGGGCATGCGTGTGACCAATTAGGAATGGAGAATTCTGCCCAACCCTTCCATGTGTATTCACTATTTTCATTAGGAACACCAGCAATCCCTGCTACATATGGGTTAAAGGATCCAGGCAAGGACCAAGGAGTTTGCCACAGGTGCGAAGCATTTTCGGGCCTATGTCTCAATAAATGGGCCGAGATCTCACGAGATTTGGAGGGTATCTGACAATATTTTTCCCAAGATCATCTGATGTCTGGCTAAAGAAAAGGTATTTTTTATTTTTCTTTTTCTGGGTGGTTTTGCGCTTAATAGAATCAGCCTTAATATTTTGAAGGCGTGCTAACTTCTCGTGCTTAGGATGGCAAATTGCTTCCTCCTTCTCCTCCTGCTTTCCCCATTCCGTTGTTCGAGTTTAGTGTGAAAAAGTATTCACCAGGCCCGTTCATTCTGAATGCAGTCCTCCCTTATTACCCCGTCCTCCCGCAGGACATTGCGATACCAGGAATTTAGGTGTGAGACAGCTTGTTTCCTCCCTCACATGGTGCCTGGGAGCATTTCTCAAACTGCAGATATTGGAAGTTTTGCCCACATCTGGCATATGCCTTCCCTAACTGCCTAAGCGGTGCAAAGCAGCCTCTGCTAGGGAATTCTAGTTCTCCACCCTCCCCCATCTTGTGACTGGGGGATTGGTGACAGATGCAGCTGCAGTTGGCCTTAGATATCAATTGCTGGGCCAGAGATCCCATGAGGTGTGCCTGGACATCCCAGGAAGTTTGGCAGGAAATCAAACGAGGTTTGGCTGGAAATCTCATGAGGTGAGGTAGGAAATCTCACAACGTTCGGCTGGAAATGTCAGGAGGTTGCGCTAGAAATCTCACGAGGTTTGGCGGGAAAACTCATGAGGTTTGGCAGGAAAACTCATGGGGTTTGGTGGGAAAACTCATGAGGTTTGGCGGGAAATTCACCATGTTCAACTGGAAATCTCAGAAGGTTTGGTGGGAATTCTCAAGAGGTTTGCCTGGAAACCTCACAAGGGTTTTCAGGAAATCTCACAAGGTTTTTTGGGAAATCTCACTAGGTTTGGTTGGATAATCTACGAGGTTCAGTGGGATAGCTCACTCGGTTTGGCGGGAGAGCTCAGGAGTTTTGGTGGGATATCTCCCCAGGGTTTGTGGGAAATCACCCCAGGTTTGGTGAGAAATCTTCCCTGGTTTGGCAGGAAATCTCACGAGGTTTGTGGGGAAATCTCACCATGTTTGGTGGGAAATCTCACCAGGTTTGGGGGAAATCTCAGCAGGTTTGGTGGGAAAGCTCAACAGGTTTGGGAGGGAAATGTCAAAAGTTTTGGCGGGAAATATCACGAGGTGGGTTTGGAAATCTCAGATCATTGGGCTGGTAATCTCACGATGTTGTGCTGGAAATCTCATGAGTTTTGGCGGGAAGCATCACGAAGTTTGGCGGGAAAACTAACGAGGTTTGGTGGGGAAACTCACGAGGTTTAGTGGGAAAACTCACGAGGGTTTGTAGGAAAACTCATGAGGGTTGGCAGGAAATCTCACAAGGTCTCGGGGAATCTCACGAGGTTTTCTGGGAAATCTCACGCAGTTTTTCGGGAAATCTCACGAAGTTTGGAGGGATATCTCACAAGGTTTGTTGGTATATCTCACGAGGTTTAGCGGGATACCTCACGGTGTTTGGCGGGATATCTCACCATGTTCGACTGGAAATCTCAGAAGGTTTGGCGGGAATTCTCACCAGGTTTGTCGGGAAATCTCACGATGTTTGGCATGAAATCTCACAAGGATTGTCGGGAAATCTCACATGATTTGGACTGAGTCTGGCAAAATTTCAATAAGTTCTGGCAAGATTCGCATGAGATGTCACATGTGCTGGGCTGTCATCTCACGAGACTTATTCCCAAATCACCTGAGGTCCAGGGAACACAAGAGGTATATTTTCTTTCATTTCTGGGGTGTTGTTTGACTAATACAGAGAGCTTTAAGGTTTTGAGAGCTGGGGAAAGTCCCCAGGGCCCCGCCTCTGTTCTCACCGTCCTGCAGTGGGCACTTTTGCTTCTTGTTTCCCCTCCTGCTCTCCAGTTCCGGTCACCTCGGCATGAATGTGAAGGAGCATTCACCTGGCCCATTCATCCTGAATCCAAGCTCCTTTCTTACCTGATTTAGAGCCAGGATGCTGAAACAACAGGGATTGAGGGAGAAACACTTTGTGTCTTCTGAAAGGGCATGCCTGTGACCAATTAGGAAAGTAGAATTCTGCCCAACCCTTCCATGTGTGTTCACTATTGACACTGGGGACACAGCAATCCCTGCTACGTATGGGTTAAAAGATCCGCCCAAGGGCGAGGAAGTTTGCCACAGGTGCAAACGGTTTTTGGCCCTAGATCTCAATAAATGGGCCGTGATCTCCAGAGTTTTGATTGAGATGTCACAAGATTTTCCCCAAGATCAGGTGATGTCTGGCTAAAGAAGAGGTATCTTTTCTTTTTCTTTTTGTGGGTGGTTGTGAGCTTAATACAGTCATCCTTAATGTTATCAATGTGTGCTAACTTCTCGTGCCTGGGGTGGTACAGTGCTTCTCCCTCTGGTTCATGCCTTTCTCATTCCGTCCTTCGGGTTTAGTGTGAAAAAGGGTTCACCAGGCCTGATCATTTTCTTTTCAGGGCTCCCTTATTAACCCCACATTAAGGATGTTGCAATACCAAGGATTTAGGTGGGAGACAAATTGTTTATTCCCTCATGTCGTGCCTGGGAGTATTTCTACAACTGGAGCTATTGGACGTTGTGCACACTTCTAGAATGTGCCATCCGTAACCACCTAAGTGGTACAAAGCAGTCCTTGCTACGGGAGTCATTTCCCCAGCCCACCGCCCCCAGAGCCTGGGTGATAGTTCACAGATGCATCAATTTTGGCCATAGAAGACAAGAGCTGGGCCTGACATATCAGAAGATTTGGGTGAGATCTCATGAGGTTGGGCTCGAAATCTCCGAGGTGTGGGTGAGATCTTCCCGGGTTTGGCTAGAAATCTCACGAGTTTGGATGAGATATCAGGATGTATGGCTAGGAATCTCATGAGGTGTGGGTGAGATGTCACATGATTGGGACAGATTGGTGAAATTTCAGTGAGAACTGGCTCGATATGGGTGAGATCTAACAACTTGGTTTGGGATCACATGAGATTTACTCCCAAATCATGGAGGTATGGTGAAGGAAAGAGGTATATTTTCTTTCATTTCTAGGGCATTGTGAGGCTAATACAGAGAACATTAAGGTTTTGAGAGCTGGGAAAAGCCCCCAGGGCGGCTGCCTCTATTCTCACCATATTGCAAAGAGGACCTTTGCTTCTTATTTCCTCCTCCACTCTAATGTTTCTCACACCTCTGGATGAGTGTGAAGAAGCATCCCCCTGGCCCACGTACGGTTCCTTCTACCTGCTTTAGAGCCAGGATGTTGAAACAGCAGGGATTTGGGTGTGAGAAACTTTGTGTCTTTGTAAAGGGCATGACTGTGACAAATAAGGAAAGTAGAATTCTCCCCAAACATTCTATGTTGTGTCTTTATAAAGGGCATTCCTGTGACCAATTAGGAAAGGAGAAATCTGCCCAAACCTTCCATCTGCATAAATCGCTTCTGTGAAGAAGCGTGCACCTGACCCATCAGTGGTTTAGATGCTTTGGAGTCAGGATGCTGAAACAAAAGGGATTTAGGGGTGAGGAACTTTGTGTCTTTCTAAAGGCATTCCTGTGACCAATTAGGAAAGCAGAATGCCTCCCAAGCCTTCCATGGGTACAAATCCCTTCTATGAATAAGCAACCACCTGGCCCACCAATGGTTTAGGTGCTAAAGAGCCAGGATGCTGAACAACAAGGATTTATGTGTGAGACACTTTGCGTCTTTCTAAAGGGCATGTCTGTGAAAAATAAGAAAAGGAGAAGTCTCCCCATTCCTTCAATGTTGTATCTTTCTAAAGGACATTCCTGGGACCACTTAGCAATGTACAAATCAGCCCAACCTTCCATATGTATAAATCACTTCTGTGAAGAAGCGTGCACCTGGCCCAACAGTGGTTTAGATGCTTTAGAGCCAGGATGCTGAAACAACAGGGATTGAGGGGTGAGAAGATCTGTGTCTTTCTCACGGCATTCCAGTGACCATTTCGGAAAGGACAATTCAGGCCAACCGTTCCATGTCTATAAATCCCTTTTATGAATACGCACCGACATGGCCCAACAATGGTTTAGGTGCTAAAGAGCCAGGATTCTGAACAACAAGGATTTATGTGTGAGACACTTTGTGTCTTTCTAAAGGGCATGCCTGTGACCAATTAGAAATGGAGAAATCTGCCCAACCCTTCCATGTGTATTCACTATTTACATTAGGAACACCAGCAATCCCTGCTACCTATGGGTTAAAGGATCCACCCAAGGAACAGGACTTTGGCACAGTCGTGAAGGATTTTCGGCCCGATGTCTCAATCAATGGGCCGAGATCTCACGAGATTTGAATGAGATCTCACAAGATTTACCCCAAGATCATCTGATTCCTGGCGAAAGAAGAGGTACCTTTTATTTTTCTTTTTCTGGGTGGTTTTGTGCTTCATAGGATCAGCCTTAATGTTTTCAATGCGTGCTAACTTCTCATGCTTCAGATGGCAAATTGCTTTCTCCTTCTCCTCTTGCCTTCCTCATTCCGTCGTTGGAGTATAGTGTGAAAAACTATTCACCAGGCCCATTCATTCTGAATGCAGTCCTCCCTTATTACCCCATCTTCCCGCAGGACCTTGAAATACCAGGGATTTAGATGTGAGTCAGCTTGTTTCTTCCCTCACGTGGTGCCTGGGAGCATTTATAAACCGGAGATATTGGAAGTTGTGCCCACGTCTGGCATATGCCTTCCCTAATACCAAAGGGGTGCAAAGCACGCTCTGCTAGGGAGTTCTAGTTCTCCACCATCCCCCATCTTGTGCCTGGGGTTTGGTGACAGATGCATCAGTGGTGGCCTTAGATATTAATTGCTGGGCCAGAGGTCCCATGAGGTTTGTCTGGAAATCACAAGAGGTTTGTCTGGAAATCACACGAGGTTTGGCTGGAAATCTCACGGTGTGGGTTTGGAAATCTCACGACGTAGTGCTGGAAATCTCACGAGGTTTCGCTGGAAATCTCACGAGGTTTCGCTGGAAAACTCACGAGGTTTGGCAGGAAAACTCACGAGGTTTGGCGGGAAAGCTCACGAGGGTTGGCCCGAGAACTCACGAGGCTTGGCGGGAAATATCATGAGGTTTGTTGGGAAATCTTACGAGGCTTTTTGGGAAATCTTACGTGGTTTTTTGGGAAATCTCACAAGGATTTTCGGGAAATCTCACGAGGTTTGGTGGGATACCTGACGAGGGTGGCGGTATATCTCATGAGGTATAGCGGGATAGCTCACGATGTTTGGTGGGATACCTCCCCAGGTTTTGCGGGGAACTCCCCAGGTTTCGGGGGAAATCTCCCCCCCTTTTGGTCAGAAATCTCACCAGGTATGTCGGGAAATATCACCAGGTTTGACTGCAAATCTCGCCACGTTTGCTGGGAATTCTCACCTGGCTTGGCCGGGTATCTCACGAGGTTTGGCGGGAAATATCACGAATTTTGGCATAAAATCTCACCAGGTTTGGTGGGAAATATCCCGAGGTTTGGCGAGAAATCTCACTAGGTTTGGCAGGAAATCTCACCACGTTTGCCGGGAATTCTGACCTGATTTGGCGGGATATCTCACGGGGCGTGGCGGGAAAACGCATGAGGTTTGGTGGAAAAACTCAGGAGGTTGGGTGGGAAAACTCATGAGGTTTGGCAGGAAAAATTCATGCGTGCTGACGGGAAATCTCAAGAGGGTTTTCGGGAACCCTCACGACGTTTTGCGGGAAGTCTCACAAGTTTTTTGGGAAATCTCACGATGTTTGGTGGGATATTTCACGAGGTTTGTCGGTATATCGCACGAGTTTTAGCGGGATAGCTCACAATGTTTGGCGGGATATCTCCCAAGGTTTTGTGGGTTCTCTCCCCACGTTTGGCGGGAAATGTCCCCCGGTTTGGCCAGAAATCTCACCAGGTTTGGCGGGAAATCTCACCAGGTTTGACTGGAAATCTCACCGGCTTTGGCAGGAAATCTTACCTGATTTGGCGGGAAATCCCACGAGGTTTGGTGGGAAATATCACGAGTTTTGGCGGGAATTCTCCCCAGGTTTGGCGGGAAATATCACAAGGTTTTGCCGGAAATCGCACAAGGTTTGGTGGGAAATCTCTCGTGATTTGCGAGAAATCTCTCATGTTACTGCGGGAAATCGCACGAGGTATGGTGGGAAATATCAGGAGTTTTGGCGGGAAATCTTCCAGGTTTGGTGGGAAATATCAAGAGGTTTTTTGGGAAATCCCACAAGTTTTGGTGGGAAATCTCACCAGCTTTTGCGGGAAATCTCATGAGGTTTGGCAAGAAATCTGACAAGGTTTGGCCTGAAATCTCCCGAGGTTTGGAAAGAAATATTCCGAGTTTTGGCAGGAAATCTCACAAGGTTGGGCTGGAAATCTCTCGTGTTCTGGCGGGAAATCTCACGAGGTTTGGCGGGAAATCTCACATATTTGGATGGAGTCTGCCTAAATTTCAATAAGATCTGGTGGAATCTGCATGAGATCTCACAAGAGCTGCGCTGTCATCTCACGAGGTTTATCCCCAAATCACCTGAGGTCCGGGGAAGGCAAGAGGTATATTTTCTTCATTTCTGGGGTGTTGTGTGCCTAATACAGAGAGCTTTAAGGTTTTGAGAGCTGGGGAAAGCCCCCAGGGCCCCGCCTCTGTTCTCACTGTCCTGCAGTGGGCACTTTTGCTTCTTGTTTCCCCTCCTGCTCTCCAGTTCCGGTCACCTCGGCATGAATGTGAAGGAGCATTCACCTGGCCCATTCATCCTGAATCCAAGCTCCTTTCTTACCTGCTTTAGAGCCAGGATGCTGAAACAACAGGGATTTAGGTAGACACACTTTGTGTCTTCTTGAAGGGCATGCCTGGGACCAATTAGGAAAGTAGACTTCTGCCCAACTCTTCCATGTGTGTTCACTATTGACACTGGGGGCACAGCAATCCCTGCTACATATGGGTTAAAAGATCCGCCCAAGGGCGAGGAAGTTTGCCACAGGTGCAAATGGTTTTCGGCCCTAGATCTCGATAAATGGGCCACATTCTCCAGAGATTTGATTGAGATCTCACAAGATTTTCCCCAAGATCATGTAATGTCTGGCTAAAGAAGAGGTATCTTTTCCTTTTCTTTTTCTGGGTGGTTGTGCGGGTAATAGAGTCAGCTTTAATGTTATCAATGCTTGCTAGCTTCTCGTGCTTGGGGTGGCGCATTGCTTCTCCCTTCTCTTACTACATTACACATTCCGTTGTTTGGGTTTAGTTTGAAAAAGGGTTCAGCAAGCCTGCTCATTCTTTTTCAGGGCTCCCTTATTACCCCCTCATCAAGGATGTTGCGATACCAAAGATTTAGGTGGGAGACAAATTGTTTCTTCCCTCATGTCGAGCCTGGGAGTATTGCTACAACTGGAGCTACTGGACGTTGTGCACAGTTTTAGCATGTGCCATCCCTATCCACCTACGTGGCAAAAAGCAGTCTGTGCTGGGGGAGCAATTCCCCCACCCCATGGCCCACAGAGGCTGGGTGATTGGTCACAGATGCATCAAGTTTTGGCCATAGATGACAGGAGCTGAGCCTGAGATATCACAAGATTTGGGTGAGATGTCACGAGGTTGGGCTCGAAATCTCCGAGGTGTGGGTGAAGTCTGACCGGGTTTGGCCAGAAATCTCATGAGCTGTGGATGAGATATCAGGATGTATGGCTAGAAATGTCATGAGGTGTGCGTGAGATCTCACGTGATTTGGACTGATCTGGTGAAATTTCAGTGAGCACTGGGTAGATATGGATGAGATCTAACAACTTGGCTTGGGATGCCACGAAATTTACTCCCAAATCATGGAGGTACGGTGAAGGAAAGAGGTATATTTTCTATCTTTCCTAGGGTTTGTGAGGCTAATACAGAGAGCATTAAGGTTTTGAGAGCTGGGAAAAGCCCCAGGGGAGCTGCCTCTATTCTCACCATCCTGCAATGGGGACCCTTGCTTCTTCTTTCGTCCTCTCCTCTACCGTTTCTCACACTTCTGGATGAGTGTGAATAAGCATCCACCTGGCCCACGTACGGTCCCTTCTTACCTGCTTTAGAGCCAGGATGTTGAAACAGCAGGGATTTAGGTGTGAGACTCTTTGTGTCTTTCTAAAGGGCATGTCTGTGACCAATTAGGAAAGTAGCATTCTACAAGACCCTTCCATGTTTTGTCTTTCTAAAGGGCATTCCTGTGTCCAGTTAGGAAAGTAGAGCTCTGCCCATCCCTTCCATGTGTATAAATCCCTTCTGTGCATAAGCGTGCACCTGGCCCATCAGTTGTTTAGATGCTTTAGAGCCAGGATGCTGAAACAACAGGGATTTAGTTGTGAGACACTTTGTGCCTTTCTATAGGCATTCCCGTGACCTTTCAGGAAAGGAGAATTCTGCCCAACCCTTCCATTTCTAGTCACTGGTTACATTAGGAACACCAGCAATCCCTGCTCCATATGCGTTCAAGGATCCAACGAAAGGCCAGCGAATTCGCAACAGTTGCAAAGGATTTTCGGCCCTATGTCTCAAAAAATGGGCCGAGATGTCACGAGATTTCAATGAGATCTCCCAAGTTTTTCCCCAAGATCATGCGATGTCTGGCAAAGAAGAGGTATCTTTTCCTTATCTTTTTCTGGGTGGTTGTACTGTCATAGAGACAGCCTTGATGTTTTCAATGACTGGTAACTTCTCTTGCTTGCGGTGGCATATTGCTTCTTCCTCCTACTCCTGCCTTCCTCCTTCTGTTGTTTGGGTTTAGTGTGAATAAGGATTCACCAGACCTGCACATTCTGTTTTCAGGGCTCCCTTATTACGCCCTCCTCGAGGATGTTGCGGTACCAAGGATTTATGTGAGAGACAAATTGTTTCTTCCCTCATGTCGTGCCTGGGAGTATTGCTACCACTGGAGCTATTGGACGTTGTGCACACTTCTAGCATGTGCCATCCCTAACCACCTATGGGGGGCAAAGCAGTCTGTGCTAGGGGGTGCCATTTCCCCACCACACCGCCCCCATACCCTGGGTGATTGGTCACAGATGCATCAAGTTTGGCCATAGGTGACAAGAGCTGTGCCTCAGATATCACAAGATTTGGGTGAGATCTCACGAGGTTGGGCTCGAAATCTCCGAGGTGTGGGTGAGATCCTACCAGGTTTGGCTAGAAATCTCACGAGGTGTGGATATCAGGATGTATGGCTAGGAATCTCATGAGGTGTGGGTGAGATGTCATGTGATTGGGACAGATTGGTGAAATTTCAGTGAGAACTGGCTAGGTATGGATGAGATCTAACAACTTGGCTTGGGATTACACAAGATTTACTCCCAAATCATGGAGGTATGGTGAAGGAAAGAGGTATATTTTCTTTCATTTCTAGGGCATTGTGAGGCTAATACAGAGAGCATTAAGGTTTTGAGAGCTGGGAAAAGCCCCCAGGGCGGCTGCCTCTATTCTCACCATCCTGCAATGGGGACCTTTGCTTCTTCTTTCCTCCTCTACTCTAATGTTTCTCACACCTCTGGATGAGTGTGAATAAGCATCCCCCTGGCCCACGTACGGTCCCTTCTACCTGCTTTAGAGCCAGGATGTTGAAACAACAGGGATTGAGGGGTGAGAAGTTCTGTGTTTTTCTCACGGCATTCCAGTGACCATTTAGGAAAGGACAATTCAGGCCAACTGTTCCATGTCTATAAATCCCTTTTATGAATACGCACCGACCTGGCCCAACAATGGTTTAGATGCTAAAGAGCCAGGATTCTGAACAACAAGGATTTATGTGTGAGACACTTTGTGTCTTTCTAAAGGGCATGCCTGTGACCAATTAGAAATGGAGAAATCTGCCCAACCCTTCCATGTGTATTCACTATTTACATTAGGAACACCAGCAATCCCTGCTACCTATGGGTTAAAGGATCCACCCAAGGAACAGGACTTTGGCACAGTCGTGAAGGATTTTCGGCCCGATGTCTCAATCAATGGGCCGAGATCTCATGAGATTTGAATGAGATCTCACAAGATTTACCCCAAGATCATCTGATTCCTGGCGAAAGAAGAGGTACCTTTTATTTTTCTTTTTCTGGGTGGTTTTGTGCTTCATAGGATCAGCCTTAATGTTTTCAATGCGTGCTAACTTCTCATGCTTCAGATGGCAAATTGCTTTCTCCTTCTCCTCTTGCCTTCCTCATTCCATCGTTGGAGTATAGTATGAAAAACTATTCACCAGGCCCATTCATTCTGAATGCAGTCCTCCCTTATTACCCCGTCTTCCCGCAGGACCTTGCGATACCAGGGATTTAGATGTGAGTCAGCTTGTTTCTTCCCTCATGTGGTGCCTGGGAGCATTTATAAACCGGAGATATTGGAAGTTGTGCCCACATTTGGCATATGCCTTCCGTAATACCAAAGGGGTGCAAAGCACGCTCTGCTAGGGAGTTCTAGTTCTCCACCATCCCCCATCTTGTGCCTGGGGTTTGGTGACAGATGCATCAGTGGTGGCCTTAGATATTAATTGCTGGGCCAGAGGTCCCACGAGGTTTGGCTGGAAATCACACGAGGTTTGTCTGGAAATCACACGAGGTTTGGCTGGAAATCACACGAGGTTTGGCTGGAAATCTCACGCAGTGGGTTTGGAAATCTCACGATGTAGGGCTGGAAATCTCACGAGGTTACGCTGGAAAACTGACGAGGTTTGGCGGGAAATCTCATGAAGTTTGGTGGGAAACCTCACAAGGTTTGGCGGAAAACTCACGAGGTTTGGTGGGAAACCTCATGAGGTTTAATGGGAAAACTCACGAGGTTTGGCGGGAAAGCTCATGAGGATTGGCACGAGAACTTACGAGGCTTGGCGGGAAATATCACGAGGTTTGTTGGAAATCTTACGAGGCTTTTTGGGAAATCTTACGTGGTTTTTTGGGAAATCTCACAAGGATTTTCGGGAAATCTCACGGGTTTGGTGGGATATCTGATGAGGGTGGCGGCATATCTCACGAGGTATAGCGGGATAGCTCATGATGTTTGGTGGGATACCTCCCCAGGTTTTGCGGGGAACTCCCCAGGTTTCGTGGGAAATCTCCCCCCCTTTTGGTCAGAAATCTCACCAGGTATGTCGGGAAATATCACCTGGTTTGACTGCAAATCTCGCCACGTTTGCCTGGAATTCTAACCTGCCTTGGCCGGGTATCTCACGAGGTTTGGCAGGAAATATCACGAGTTTTGGTGGAAAATCTCACCAGGTTTGGTGTGAAATATCCCGAGGTTTGGTGAGAAATCTCACAAGGTTTGGCGGGAAATCTCACCACATTTGCCAGGAATTCCACCTGATTTGACGGGATATCTCACGGGGTGTGGCGGGAAAATGCACGAGGTTTGGTGGAAAAACTCAGGAGGTTTGGTGGGAAAACTCACGAGATTTGGCGGGAAAACTCACGAAGTTTTGCGGGAAAAGTCATGAGGTTTGGCGGGAAAAATTCACGCGTGCTGGCGGGAAATCTCAAGAGGGTTTTCGGGAACCCTCACGACGTTTTTCGGGAAATCTCACAAGTTTTTTTGCGAAATCTCACGATGTTTGGTGGGATATTTCACGAGGTTTGTCCGTATATCTCACGAGTTTTAGCGGGATAGCTCACGATGTTTGGCGGGATATCTCCCCAGGTTTTGTGGGTTCTCTCCCCACGTTTGGTGGGAAATATCCCCCGGTTTGGCCAGAAATCTCACCAGGTTTGGCGGGAAATCTCACCAGGTTTGACTGGAAATCTCGCCACGTTTGCCAGGAATTCTCACCTGACTTGGCCGGGTATCTCATGAATTTTGGTGGGAAATATCACGAGTTTTGGCAGAAAAGCTCACCAGGTTTGTTGGGAAATATCCCGAGGTTTGGCGAGAAATCTCAGAAGGTTTGGCGGGAAATCTCACCACGTTTGCCGGGAATTCTCACCTGATTTGGCAGGATATCTCACGAGGTGTGGTGGGAAAACCACGAGTTTTGGTGGAAAAACTCAGGAGGTTTGGTGGGAAAACTCACAAGGTTTGGCGGGAAAAGTCAAGAGGTTTGGCAGGAAAAGTCTCGAGGTTTGTTGGGAAATATTCACGCGTGTTGGCCAGAAATCTTAAGAGGGTTTTCGGGAATCCTCACGACGTTTTTTGGGAAATCTCACAAGTTTTTTTGGGAAATCTCACGATGTTTGGTGGGATATTTCACGAGGTTTATTGGTATATCTCACGAGTTTTAGCGGGATAGCTCACGATGTTTGAGGGGATATCTCCCGAGGTTTTGCGGGTTCTCTCCCCACGTTTGGCGGCAAATCTCCCCTGGTTTGGCCAGAAACTCATCAGGTTTGCCGGGAAATCTCACCAGGTTTGACTGGAAATCTCACCGTGTTCGGCAGGAAATCGTACCTGAATTGGCGGGAAATCTCACAAGGTTTGGCTGCATGGCCCCGAGGTCTCTTCTGCTCTGGAGGAACTCCCCCGAATTTTAGACTAAAATCATGTGAGGTTGCCCCTGGAACTTGCAGAGGTGGCCTGTGTTATCATGACATGGGGTGCTCGGACATTGGATGCGTTCCCCTGAGGTTTGGACTGAGAGCAGGCGAGATTTGCCCTGCGACTCAATGACTGGACCCGAGGTCTCAAGAGATTTTGGTGAGTTCTGGTGAGGTCCGGACATCGATCCGGCGACCTCAGCCCCTGCAAGTGGCCGAAAGGACGAGACATTTCACAAGATTCACAAGATCTCCTCATGAGATTCGCACTGAGATCAACGAGACAGGTGCCTCTAGTACTCGATGATTATTCCTGACATCTCAGGACATTTCGATAGTTCTACCGAGATTTGGACAGATATGCCGACACGTCTGCCCTGGAACTCGCAGGCAGGGCCTGAGATCTCATGAGATGTGGATCAGGGCTTCCAAAGTTTGGACTGCGATCCCATGAGTTTTGCCGCTCGAGATCCCTGCCTGGGCCTGAGGTCTCAGGGATTTGGTTGTGTTCTAATGAAAATTGGATTTCAACCCCCTGAGGATTGCCTTCTGGATCTCACTAACTGGGCCACAGGTCCCTCCGAGATTTGCGTGAGCGTTCCCGAGATTTGGACTGAAGTCATATGAACTTAGATGCTGTTTCTCACACAACGGCCTGTGATCCCGGGAGATTTGAGTGCGTTCTTCTGAGGCTTGGACTGTGATCACGTGACGTATGCCCGGGAATCTCCCTGACAGGGCCAGGGGTTCTTGACATTTGGATGAGTTCTCCTGGAGTTTGACGGAGATCACCCCGGATTGGCACCTGGATCGCCCAACATGGGCCCAAAAGCTCAAGAGATTTTTACGAGTTCCAGCTAGATTCACAATCAGATCCCACGAGATTGGCCCCTGGAATTCACGGAATGGACCAGAGCTCTCACAAGCTTCGGAGGTGGCGAGCCACATTCAGACTGACACCACGTGACCTGTGCCCCTGGATCTCACCAAATACTCCTGACATTTCAAGACTTTGGTGCAGTTCTCCTGAAATTCGGACAGATACCCCGAGACGTTTATCTCGGAGTGGCAGACCGGGCCTGAGATCTCATGGGATTTGGATCTGGTTGCCTGAGGACTGCAGTCCCATGAGATTTGGCACTGGATCTCCCTTCCTGGGCCCGAGGTCCGTCGAGATTGCGATGAGTTCTCCTGAAAATTTGATTCAGGTCAACTGCGAGTTGCCCCCGGTTGCCACTGAGGGGTCCCGAGGTTTGACGAGATGGGGTTTGTTCTCCAAGATTCGCAAGAAATCACGCAGGTTTGGAGCCTGGTTCCTGCTGTCCGGATGAGAGAACTCATGAGAATTGGATGAGTTCTGCCGAAAACTTGATTGAGATCTCAGGAGTTGCGCCCTCGATCTCCCTGATGGTAGCCGAGGTCGACCGAGTTTTGGATGAGTCCTCTCGAGATTTGGACCTAGATTTGGTGAAGTTGGACCCTGTTTCTAACAGAGAGGCCTTGGCCTGAGATCCCGAAGGATTTGAGTCAGTGCCTGCGATCTGAGATCACTGGAGATTTCCCTGTGAATCTCCCTGAAAGGGCCCGAGAACCCTCAACCTGAGGAGGAGACCTCCTGAGATTTGGATTGAGATCAGCTGAGATTTGCTCGCGGATCTCACGGAATCGGCCTGAGGTCTCCAGACGGTTTGAGGAGTTCTGGTGACATTTGAACTTAGCAACGGCACAGATGGCCACGGGTTGTAGAAGAACAGTCCAGAGATCTCACAAGCTTTGGAGATTTCGAACAAGATGCTGACTGAGTTCACGTGTTATGTGCCCCTGGGTCTTGCTGACTTTTCCTGAGATCTCAGGGGATTTGCGCAGTTCTACTGAGATTTGGATGGGTATCCTGAGCCAAACGACGTTCATGTCCTAAACAAGGCCTGATATCTCATTCGATTTGGACTAGGTGTCCCCAGACGTGGACTGGAATCCCACTTGATTTGCCCTTCGATCTGGCTGCCTGGCCCTGAAGTCTCATGCCATTTGGAGGAGCTCTCCCGAGATGTAGAGTCAAATCATGAGAGGTTTGTCCCCGGATCTTGCAGAGGTAGCCTGTGTGGTCACGATATGCTGTTTGTTCCCCCCAGGATTTGGCCTGAAAGCATGAGGGTTTGCAACCCGGGCCTTGATGTCTGGACCTGAGCACTCTGAACTTGCACGGCCCCTCCTGAAACTGGGATTCAGATCACATGAGAATTGTCCCTTGGATATTGATGACTCGGCCTGGGATCACATGAGATTTGCGTGAGCGCTCCGAGATTTGGACGGAGCTCCCATGAAGTCAGACGCTCTTTGTCCCAGAGATCTCCCTGAGATCCCAGGAGTTTTGAGTGAGTTCTTCGGAGCCTTGGATGGAGAACATGCCAGATTTGACCCTGAATCTCCCTGACTGGGCCCGACAGTGCTCGAACATTGGATGCATTCCCCTGAGGTTTAAACTGAGTCCATGCGAGATTTGCCCTGCGACTCAATGACTGGGCCCGAGGTCTCAAGAGAATTCGATGAGTTCTGGGGAGGTCCGGACTTCCATCCGCTGACCTCGGCCCCTGCAAGTGGCCGAAAGGATGAGAGGTTTCACAAGATTTGGAGATTCCTCGCGAGATTCCCACTGAGATCAATGAGACAGGTACCTCTCGTTCTCGGTGATTATTCCTGACATCTCAGGACATTTCAATAGTTCTACCAAGATTTGGACAGATATGCCGACACGTGTGTCCTAGAACTCATAGGCAGGGCCTGAGATCTCATGAGACGTGGATCAGGGCTTCCAAAGTTTGGACTGCGATCCCATGAGTTTTGCCGCTCGAGATCCCTGCCTGGGCCTGAGGTCTCAGGGATTTGGTTGTGTTCTAATGAAAATTGGATTTCAACCCCCTGAGGATTGCCTTCTGGATCTCACTAACTGGGCCACAGGTCCCTCCGAGATTTGCGTGAGCGTTCCCGAGAATTGGACTGAAGTCAGATGAACTTAGATGCTGTTTCTCCCACAATGGCCTGTGATCCCTGGAGATTTGAGTGCGTTCTTCCCAGGCGTGGGCTGTGATCACGTGACATATGCCCGGGAGTCTCCCTGACAGGGCCAGGGGTTCTTGATATTTGGATGAGTTCTCCTGGATTTTGACAGAGATCACCCCAGATTGGAACCCAGATGGCCCAACCTGGGCCCAAAAGCTCAAGAGATTTTGACGAGTTCCGGCTAGATTTGGAATTAGATCCCAGGAGATTGGCCCCTGGAATTCACGGAATGGACCAGAGCTCTCACAAGTTTCGGAGGTGGCGAGCAAGATTCAGAGTGCGACAACGTGACCTGTGCCCCTGGATCTCGCGGAGTACTCCTGACATTTAAAGACTTTGGCGCAGTTCTCCTGAGATTCAGACAGATACCACGAGAGGTTAGTCTGGGAGTCGAAGACTGGGCCTAAGAACTCACGGGATTTGGATCCGGTCTTTCGATGTTTGGACTGCGGTCCCATGAGATTTTGCGCTGGAATCCCCTTCTGTTCCCGTGCCTGCCCTGCACCCACACTGGCCTGGGGGCTTGCGGGGGACTCTTCCATTGGTCTCGTCCTTGATTTTGGGGTACCCCTTGACTCCGTGATGCTGGGCGCACCCCCAATTTCTTTCTGTGTGAGCGAGCCTCGCTGTTAGCTGTGTTGTAGTGGGGAGAAGGATTGCGGATCCAGGTGCCAGCGGGTCCAGAGGTCCAGGGCGGTTGGCCATCTTGTTGCTGGGCACATGGAGCGGGGACCCTGGGCGGAGCCAGGGGGCAAAGGGACGGTGGTCGGCGGGAAGGAAGAGAAGGCCCTGCGGGGCGGGAACACAGCCCAGGGCTGGTGGGAGAAGGTGTAGGCGTGCCCAGTCATCAGGTGGAGCCGGTGGTCCTGCGGCTTGGGCATCCAGGGCGGCCCAAGGGAATGGCGAGGGTCTTTGGGATGAGGGCCCCAAGGCCAGGAAAGAGGGAGCGCACGCATGGGAGTAGGGGTGACCTCCCGCCCGTGCTCCCCCCGCCCCAACCCCGCCGCGGTCCTCGCCGCCTTCGCCCACTCCCTCCCTCCGAAGCGCCCACCCCCTCTGCCGCCTCCGCCTACCCACGCCGCCCCCATTGCCCCCAGCACGCCCCACTGGTTCGTGTGAGGGTGGGCCTTGTGGCTTGAAGGTGGAGGGGCTGGGTTGGAGCCATCTGCCCCTGCAGCGGGCGTCTCTATCGGGCCAGTGATCCGCGGTGGGGTGCGCGGGGGTGAGGGTCAGCGGGGCAGGGGGTGTTTGGAGGAAGGCTTGTTGGGCAAAGGGGGGCGGTGGAGGCACAGGGAGAGGAAGGGAGGCCGAAGGGGAAAGAAAAAAGCAAAGAAAGTAGCCTCAAAACAAGAGCCCACAGCACCCGTGATTCCTGGGCAGTCTCCCATCCAAGTCCTGACTGGGCGGGTCCCTGCTTAGCTTCTGAGACCAGATGAGATGCGCTGCCATCGGGCCACTAGGGCCGTAGGCGTAAGCCGCTCCTGCTGCGCGCCCCAACAGGCTGCTCTGAGCCTCCGAGCCCCAGCGCGCGCCTCTCGTCACCCCCGCCGCCTGCGCTGGGCTTTGTTCCCGCCTGCCTGGGAGCCCGCCTCGCGGTGAGGCGCCTCCAGCACCTCGCAGTCGCGGAAGTCCCGGCGTTCTCCCGTCCCGGCTCGGGACTCCCAGCCCGGCCTCCCCCGCTGCCGCCACCGCCGCCGCCGTGGTTTCGCACCCGAGATGCCTTCGTGGGGTGTTGGGTCGTGGAGCCAGGCATGCGGGGTGTACTCAGCTCCCCCCACGCCCCGTCCGCCACCCTGGGGCTAACGCAGCCCGCCAGCCCGCCTTGTTCAAAGGCAACATGGAGGGGCGGGTGCCACCAGAGATGCTCCTCAGCAGCCCATCCCCATGGCCCTTCCTCCGCCACCCTTCCCCTGCCCAACGCCCGACACCAGGACCCGACTGAGAGACACTGGAGGCCGGCTGACATAGACAGACACACAGACACACAGGGAAAGACAGAGAGACACATGGAGCGATAGATGTAGACAGGAAGAGAGAGACTCGGGGACACCAAGTATCCAACACACAGACATGCTGTAACCCTCCGAACAGACATATAGAGACCCTGACCTGGATGCAGACAGAGACAGAGACAGGGACTGACACACCGGTGCATGCCACAGACCCAGACACACACCACACACACCGGAGGCTGTGTTGGCAAGGCAGCTAGCCCCCGGGAGGGTGGTCGTGCTTGGCTGGGGTTTTGGCAACCTGGCTGCGCCCTGGAGCTGTCAGAGGAGCCCCTCGGAGCCCCAGGACGTGCAGCCAAGGTGCCTGGAATCCCCTTCTGCTCCCATGCCTGCCCGGCACCAACACTAGCCTGGGGACTTTCGGGGGACTCTTTTGTTGGTCTCGTCCTTTATTTGCGGGTACCCCTTCAGGCTGTGGGGCCGGGCGCACCCCCACTTTCTTGCTGAGTGAGCAAGCCTTGCTGTTACCTGTGCTGTTGTGGGCAGAAGGATTTTGGACCCGGGTGCCAGCGGGGTCGGAGGGCCAAGGCAGTCGGCCATCTTGTGTGCTGGGCACACGGTGCGGGGACCCCAGGCGGGGCCCGGGAGCAAAGGGACAGTGGTCGGAGGGAAGGAAGAGAAGGCCCTGCAGGGTGGGAGTGCAGCCCAGGGCTGGTGGGAGAAGGTGTAGGGGTGCCCAGTCACCAGGTGGAGCCGGTGGTCTGGCGGCTTGGGTATCCGGGGTTGCCCAAGGGAATGACGAGTGTCTGTGAGATGAGGGCCCCAAGGCCAGGCCAGGAACAAGGGAGCACACGCATGGGAGAAGGGGGTGACCTCCCGCCCACGCTCCCCCCTCCCCAACCCCGCCATGGTCCTCGCCGCCTTCACCCACTCCTTCCTTCCATAGCGGCCGCCCCCTCTGCTGCCTCTGCCTACCCAGCCCACCCCCATCACCCCCCAGCGCACCCCACTGGTTCGTGTGAGGGTGGGCCTTGTGGCTTGAAGGTGGAGGGGCTGGGTTGGAGCTGCCTGCCTCTGCAGTGGGCGGCTGTAGCGGGCCATTGAACCGCGGTGGGGTGCATGGGGGTGAGGGGGCAGTGTGGCAGGGGGTGTTTGGAGGAAGGCTTGTTGGGCAAGAGGGTGTGGTGGAGGCACAGGGCGAGGAAGGGAGGCTGAAGGGGAAAGAAAAAAGCAAAGAAAGTAGCCTCAAAACACGGAATTCCCGGGTGGAATCCCATCCAAGTCCTGACCGGGCCCGTCCCTGCTTAGCTTCCGAGACCAGATGAGATGCACTGCCATAGGGCTGCTAGGGCCATAGGCGTGAGCTGCTGCTGCTGTGCACCCCAACAGGCTGCTCTGGGCCTCCGAGCCCCAGCGCGCGCCACTCATCACCCACGCCACCTGCCCTGGGCTTTGCTCCCGCCTGCCTGCGAGCCCGCCTCGTAGTGAGGTGCCTCCAGCACCTCGCAGTCGCGGAAGTCCCGGCGTTCTCCCATCCCGGCTCGGGACTCCCCAGCCCGACATCCTCCTCCTCCTCCTCCGCCGCCACCGCCGCAGCCACCATGGTATCGCACCCGTGATGCCTACGGTGTGCGTTCTGTCGTGGAGCCAGGCATGTGGGGTGTACTGCGCACCACCCACGCCCCACCCGCCGCCCAGGGGCTAGCACAGCCCGCCACCCAAGCCTTGCTCAAAGGCAACATGGAGCACGGGGCGCCACCAGAGACCCTCCTCAGCAGCCCAAATCCTGGGTGCTTCCTCCGCCACCCTTCCCCTGCCCAACCCGCGACACCAGGACACGGACTGACCCTTCTGCCCCCATGCCTGCCCGACACACACACTGGCTAAAGCAGGATCCCCCTACAGTGTTGTTTCTTGGAGTTAGAATGCTAGCTATAAGACTTCCATGCAAAAGTGGGGCCGAAGTACTGCATTCATGAAACAAGTGGGGAGTTGTGTTCTGCCTTCTGCTGGGCCTGAGTCTCACATGGAAAATCGTTTTCAACTCACTTGCAGGCGCTCACGCATGCACACAGCAAAATGATTCCACCCTCAGGCGTGGCTGTTAGTCTAAGCAGGAATTCTCTACAGACTTGTTCCTTTGAGGTCGGTGGTTGGCTTTAGACCTGCCCACAGGCACACATGGGGCAACGGTACTAGCCTCATAAACATGATGTGAGTTGAGAGCTGCCTTCTATAATGGCCTGTTTCTCCCTCGATTTTACATATGGAATCCATCCCCAGGTTCGAACCCACAGTACACTTTAAACTGCTTCCTCCCACAGAGAGGTCGATGGTAGCTAAAGCAAGGTTTCTCTACACTGCTGTTCTTTTCAGGGAGGTGCCTGGAACTTAGGCCTTCAGGAACACATGCAAAAAGAGTGCTAACTTCTTGAAACTGGAGCTGATTCGAGAGGTGCCTTCTGCACGACGCCCTTTCTCTCAGAGTGAATTATGCGATCATTTCCTGGGCTCTCTCGCACACACACTGAAAATATTTCCACCCACAGTAACAGCTAAGCTAGCTAAAGCACGACCCCTATACAGTGTTGTTTCTTCAAGTTAGAATGCTAGCGATAAGACCTCCATGCAAAAGTGGGGCTGCAGTGCTACCTTCATGAAACAAGTGGGGAGTCATGTTCTGCCTTCTGCCGGGGCCTGAATCTCACACGGAAAATGGTTTGGGACTCACTTGCAGTGCACTCACGCATGCACAAAGCAAAATGCCTCCACCCTCAGGAATGACTATTTTAGCTGAAGCAGGAATTCTCTGCAGAGTTGTTCCTTTGAGTTGGGTGGTTGGCTTTAGGCCTGCCTGCAGGCACCCACGGGGCAACGGTACTAGCCTCATAAACAAGAGGTGAGTTGAGAGCTGCCTTCTGCACCGGCCTGTTTCTCACTCCATTTCACGTATGGGGCCCTTACCCCGGTCTCGCATACATGAACACTGTAAAATTACTCCAGCTTCAGGAACGACAATGTTAACTAAAGCGTAGTAACTCTACAGCATTGATTCTTGGTGTTACTAGCGTGGTAGGCGAATGAGCTGCAGCTGGGATTCTTTACAAGCTTGTTTCTTCCAACTCAGTGTCAAGCACGTAACATTCCAAGCACACATGGAGCAGTAGTGTTAGCTTCAAGTAGCAAGAGATGAGTCCAGAGGTGCCTTCTGCCCCGACATGCTTCTGCCTCCTTTTCATGTATGGAACCCGTCCCCAGGCTCTCACCCACAGTACCCCGTCTACTGCTTCTCCCATCATAGAGGTCGACGGTAGCTAAAGCACAGTTTCTCTGCACTGTTGTTTCTTCGAGTTAGAACACTAGCGATTACACTTCCATGCAAAAGTAGGGCCACAGTGCTAGCTAGATGAAACAAATGGGGAGTCGTGTTCTGCCTTCTGCGGGGGCCTGGTTCTCACTCCCAAAAAGCTTTGGACTCCCTTGCAGTGCTCTCACACATGCACACAACAAAATGGTTCCACCCACAGGAGCGGCTATTTTAGCTGAAGCACGGATTTTCTACCAAGTTTTTCCTTCGACTTAGGTGGTTGGCTTTAAGCCTGCACACACACACGGGGCAATGGTAATAGCACCATAACCATGATGTGAGTTGAGAGCTGCCTTATGTACCCGCCTGTCTCTCCCTTGATTTTAAGTATGGAACCCGTCCCCAGGCTCTCACACACAGTACACCCTAAACTGCTTCCTCCCACAGAGAGGTTGACAGTAGCTACAGCACGGTTTCTCTACACTGTTGTTTCTTCAAGTTAGAATGCTAGCGATTAGACTTACATGCAAAAGTGGGGCCACAGTGCTAGCTTCATGAAACAAGTGGGGAGTCGTGTTCTGCCTTCTGCCGGGGCCTGAGTCTCACACGGAAAATGGTTTTGGACTCACTTGCAGTGCACTCACGCATGCACACAGCAAAATGCTTCCAGCCTCAGGAATGGCTATTTCCGCTAAAGCAGGAATTCTCTACAGAGTTGTTCCTTCGACTTAGGTAGTTGGCTTTAGGTCTGCAGGCACACACGGGGCAACGGTACTAGCCTCATAAACAAAAGGTGAGTTGACAGCTGCCTTCTGCACCGGCCTGTTTCTCCCTCGATTTTACGTATGGAACCCGTCCCCCAGGCTCTCACCCACAGTGCAGCATAAACTGCTTCCTCCCACAGAGAGGTCGACGGTAGCTAAAGAACGGTTTCTGTAGGCTGTTGTTTCTTCGAGTTAGAACGCAAGTGATTAGACTTCCATGCAAAAGTGGGGCCGTAGTGCTAGCTTGATGAAACAAGTGGGGAGACGTGTGCTGCTTTCTGCCGCATACTGAGCCTCCCTCGCAATTAGGTTTGGGACTCCCTTGCAGTGCTCTCACGCAGGCACACAACCAAATGCTTCCACTCTCAGAAAGGCTATTTAAGGTGAAGCATGGAGTCTCTACAGTGTTGTTTCCTCAAGTTACGTGCCTGGCTTTAGGACCGCAAGCACACACGAGGCAACAATACAAGCCTCATAAACAAGAGGTGAATTGACAGCTGCCATCTGTGCAATCCTGTTTCTAACTGCATTTCACGTATGCGACCCTTTCCCCGGTCTCTCATACACGAACACTGTAAAATTATTTCAGCTTCAGGAGTGGAAATGTTAGCTAAAGCACAGAATCTCTACAGCATTGATTCTTGGTGTTAGTAGCCTGGTAGGCAAATGAGCTGAAGTTGGGATTCTTTACAAGCCTGTTTCTTCCAACTCAGTGTCCAGCACGTAGCATTCCAAGCACACATGGAGCAGTAGTGTTAGCTTCAGGTAGCAAGAGCTGAGTCCAGAGGTGCCTTCTGCCCCAACATGTTTCTGCCCCCTTTTCACATATGGAACCCGTCCCCAGGCTCTCACCCACGTTACCCAGTATACTGCTTCCTCTGTGATGGAGGTCAATGGTAGCCAAAAGCACGGTTTCTCTACAGTGTTGTTTCTTCGAGTTAGAACGCTAGCAATTAGACTTCCACGCAAAAGTGGGGCCACAGTGCTAGCTAGTTGAAACACATGGGGAGTCGTGTTCTGCCTTCTGTGGGGGCCTGAGTCTCACTCCCAAAAAGCTTTGGACTCCCTTGCAGTGCTCTCACGCATGCACAGAAAAAAATGGTTCCACCCTCAGGGGCAGCTATTTTACCTGAAGCACGGGTTCTCTATCAAGTTTTTCCTTCGAGTTAGGAGGTTGGCTTTAAGCCTGCATGCACACCCGGGGCAACGGCACTAGCCCCATAACCATGATGTGAGTTGAGAGCCGCCTTCTGTACCGGCCTGTCTCTCCCTCGATTTTACATATGGAACCTGTCCCCAGGATCTCACCCACAGTACACCCTAAACTGCTTCCTCCCACAGAGAGGTCAATGGTAGCTAAGGCACGGTTTCTCTACACTGTTGTTTCTTCGAGTTAGAACGCTAGTGATTACACTTCCATGCAAAAGTGGGGCCACAGTGCTAGCTTCATGAAACAAGTGGGGAGTCGTGTTCTGCCTTCTTCCAGGGCCTGAGTCTCACTCGGAAAATGCCTTTGGACTCACGTACAGTGCTCTCACGCATTCCCACAGCAAAAGGTTTCAACCTTCAGGAACGTCTATTTTAGCTGCAGCACGGCTTCTCAACAGATTTGTTCCTTCAAGTTAGGGGGTTGCCTTTAGGATTTCATGCACACACGGGGCAACAGTACTAGCCTCAGAAACATGGTGTGAGTTGAGAGCTGCCTTCTGCTCCAACCTGTTTCTCCCTCGATTTTACGTATGGAACCCGTCCCCATGCTGGCACCCATGGTACACAGTAAACTGCTTCCTCCCACAGAGAAGTCGACGGTAGCTAAAGCACGGTTTCTCTACAGTGTTGTTCCTTTGAGGGAGGTGCCTGGAACTTAGGCCTTCACGCACACATGCAAAAAGAGTGCTAACTTCTTGAAACTGGAGCTCATTCAAGAGGTGCCTTCTGAACGACGCCGATTCTCTCAGAGTGAATTATGCGATCATTTCCTGGGCTCTCTCGCACACACACTGAAAATAGTTCCACCCTCCGTAACAGAGAAGCTAGCTAAAGCACGATCCCTCTACAGTGTTGTTTCTTCGAGTTAGAATGCTAGCGATAAGACTTCCATGCAAAAGGGGGGTTGCAGTGCTAGCTTCATGAAACAAGTGAGGAGTCATGTTCTACCTTCTGCCGGGGCCTGAGTCTCACCAGGAAAATGGTTTTGGACTCCCTTGCAGTGCTCTCACGCTTGCACAGAGCAAAATGCTTCCACCCTCAGGCATGGCTATTTTAGCTTAAGCAGGAATTCTCTACAGACTTTATCCTTTGAGTTCGGTGGTTGGCTTTAGGCCTACCTGCAGGCACACATGGGGCAAACGACTAGCCTCGTAAATAACACCTAAGTTGAGAGCTGGCTTCTGCTCCGGTCTGTTTCTCCTTCGATTTTATGTATGGAACCCGTTCCCCAGGCTCTCAGCCACAGTACACCGTAAACTGCTTCCTCCCACAGACCGGTCGGTGGTAGCTAAATCACGGTTTCTCTACAGTGTTGTTCCTTCAACGGAGGTGCCTGGAGCTTAGGCCTCCATGCAAACATGCAGGAGGAGTGCTAGCTTCATGAAACTGGAGCTGATTCGAGAGCTGCCTTCTGGACGAAGCCGTTTCTCTCTCGGAGTGAATTATGGGACCATTTCCCGGACTCTCATGCAAACACACTTAAAATATTTCCACCCACCGGAACAGCGACACTAGCTAAACACAGTCCCTCCACAGTGTTGTTTCTTCGAGTTTGAATGCTAGTGAAAAGACTTCCATGCAAAGGTGGGGCCGCAGTGCAGGCTTCATGAAACAAGTGGGGAGTCGTGTTCTGCCTTCGCTCTGGCCTGTTTCTCCCTCGATTTTATGTATGGAACCCGTTCCCCAGGCTCTCAGCCACAGTACACCGTAAACTGCTTCCTCCCACAGAACGGTCGGTGGTAGCTAAATCACGGTTTCTCTACAGTGTTGTTCCTTCGAGGGAGGTGCCTGGAACTTAGCCCTCCAAGCAAACATGCAGGAGGAGTGCTAGCTTCATGAAACTGGAGCTGATTCGAGAGATGCCTTCTGGATGAAGCCGTTTCTCTGTCGGAGTGAATTATGGGAGCATTTCCCGGGCTCTCACGCACACACACTGAAAATATTTCGACCCACCAGAACAGCGACGCTAGCTAAAGCACGGTTTCTCTACAGTGTTGTTTCTTCGAGTTTGAATGCTAGCGATAAGACTTCCATGCAAAAGTGGGGCCGCAGTGCGAGCTTCATGAAACAAGTGGGGAGTCATGTTCTGCCTTCTGCAGGGGCCTGTGTCTCACTCAGAAAATGCTTTCGGACTCACTTGCAGTGCTCTCAGGCATTCCTACAGCAAACGGCTTCCACCCTCAGGAACTTCTATTTTAGCTGATGCTCGGATTCTCACCAGAGTTGTTCCATTGAGTTACGGGGTTACCTTTATGCCTGCACGCACACACAGGGCAATGGTACTAGCTTCATAAACATGATGTGAGTTGAGAGCTGCCTTCTGTAACGGCCTGTTTCTCCCTCAATTTTACGTATGGAACCCGTCCCCAGGCTCGCACTCACGGTACACCGTAAACTGCTTCCTCCCACAGACAGGTCGACAGTAGCTAAAGCACGGTTTGTCTACAGTGTTGTTCCTTTGAGGGAGGTGCCTAGAACTTAGGCCTTAACACACACATGCAAAAAGAGTGCTAACTTCTTGAAACTGGAGCTCATTCGAGAGGTGCCTTCTGCACTACGCCATTTCTCTCAGAGTGAATTATGCGATCATTTCCTGGGCTCTCTCGCACACACACGGAAAATAGTTCCACCCTCCGTAACAGGGAAGCTAGCTAAAGCTGGATCCCTCTACAGTGTTGTTTCTTCGAGTTAGAATGCTAGCGATAAGACTTCCATGCAAAAGTGGGGCTACAGTGCTAGCTTCATGAAACAAGTGGGGAGTCCTGTTCTGCCTTCTGCCAGGGCCTGAGTCTCACACGGAAAATGGTTTGGGACTCCCTTGCAGTGCGCTCATGCATGCACACAGCAAAATGCTTCCAGCCTCAGGAATGGCTATTTTCACTGAAGCAGGAATTCTCTACAGAGTTGTTCCTTCGACTTAGGTGCTTGGCTTTAGGCCTGCAGGCACACATGGGGCAACGGTGGTACTAGGCTCGTAAACACAAGGTGAGTTGACAGCTGCCTTCTGCACCGGCCTGTTTCTCCCTCGATTTTACGTGTGGAACCCGTTCCCCAGGCTCTCACCCATGGTACCCCGTATACTGCTTCCTCCGTCTAGAGGTCGACGGTAACTAAACCACGATTTCTCTACACTGTTGTTTCTTCCAGTTAGAACGCTAGTGGTTAGACTTCCATACAAAAGGGGGGCCACGGTGCTAGCTTGAGGAAACACATGGGGGTCGTGTTCTGCCTTTTGCTGGGGACTGAGTCTCACTCGCAAAATGGCTTTGGACTCCCTTGCAGTTCTCTCACGCATGCACAGAGCAAAATGCTTCCACCGTCAGGAGTGGCTCTTTTAGCTGAAGCACGGATTCGCTACTGAGTTTTTCCTTCGAGTTACGTGGTTTGCTTTAGGCCTGCACGCACACCTGGGGCAACGGTACTAGCCTCATAAACATGCTGTGAGCTGAGAGCTGCCTTCTTTCTGGCCTGTCTCTCCCCCAATTTTACGAAATGGAACCCGTGGCCAGGCTCTCACCTACAGTATACCCTAAACTGCTTCCTCCCACAGAGAGGTCATTGATAGCTAAAACACGGTCTCTGTACACTGTTGTTTCTTTGAGTTACAACGCTAGCGAATAGACTTCCATGCAAGAGTAGGGCCGCAGTGCTAGCTAGATCAAACACACGGGGAGGCGTGTTCTGTCTTTTGCTGGGGCCTGAGTCTCCCTCGCAAAAAGCTTTGGACTCCCTTGCAGTGCTCTCACGCATGCACACAATGAAATGCTTCCATCCTCAGGAGCGGCTGTTTTAGCTACAGCACGGATTCTCTGCCGAATTTTTCCTTCGAGTTAGGTGGCTGTCCTTAAGCCTGCATGCACACCCGGGGCAACGGTACTAGCCCTATAACCATGATGTGAGTTGAGAGCTGTCTTCTGTCTGGCCTGTCTCTCCCTCGATTTTACGAAATGGAACGCATCCCCAGGCTCTCACCCCCAGTACACCCTAAACTGCTTCCTCCCACAGAGAGGTCGACAGTAGCTAAAGCAAGGTTTCTCTACAGTGTTGTTTCTTCGAGTTAGGACGCTAGTTTTAGACTTCCATGCCAAAGTGGGGCCGCAGTGCTAGCTTCATGAATCAAGTGGAGAGTCGTGTTCTGCCTTCTGCCGGGGCCTGAGTCTCACACGGAAAATGGTTTTGGACTCCCTTGCAGTGCTCTCACGCATGCACACAGCAAAATGCTTCCACCCTCAGGAGCGCCTCTTTTAGCTGAAACACGAATTCTCTATCGAGTTTTTCCTTCGAGTTATGTGGTTGGCTTTGGGCCTGCACGCACGCCTGGGGCAATGGTACTAGCCTCATAAACATGCTGTGAGTTGAGAGCTGCCTTCTGTACCAGCCTGTCTCTCCCCCGATTTTACGAAATGGAACCTGTCCCCAGGCTCTCACCCACAGTACACCATAAAATGCTTCTTCCCACAGAGAGGACATCGATAGCTAAAACTCGGTCTCTGTACACTGTTGTTTCTTCGAGGTACAACGCCTGCGATTAGACTTCTATGCAAAGTAGGGCCGCAGTGCTAGCTAGATCAAACACACGGGGAGTCGTGTTCTGCCTTTGGTGGGGCCTGAGTCTCACTCGCAAAAAGCTTTGGACTCCCTTGCAGTGCTCTCACACATGCACACAACGAAGTTCTTCCACCCTCAGGAGCGGTTGTTTTAGCTGCAGCACGGATTCTCTGCCGAGATTTTCCTTCGAGTTAGGCGATTGTCCTTAAGCCTCCATGCACAACTGGGGCCACGGTACTAGCCCCATAAGCATGATGTGAGTTGAAAGGTACCTTCTGTCTGGCCTGTCTCTCCCTCGATTTTACGAAATGGAACGCGTCCCCAAGCTCTCGCCCACAATACACCCTAAACTGCTTCCTCCCACAGAGAGGTCGACGGTAGCTAAAGCACGGTTTCTCTACAGTGTTGTTTCTTTGAGTTAGAACGCTAGCTATTAGACTTCCATGCCAAAGTGGGGCCACAGTGTTAGCTTCATGAAACAAGTGGAGAGTCGTGTTCTGCCTTCTGCCGGGGCCTGAGTCTCACACGGAAAATGGTTTTGGACTCCCTTGCAGTGCGCTCACGCATGCACACAGCAAAATGCGTCCACCCTCAGGCATGGCTATTTTAGCCAAAGCAGGAATTCTCTACAGAGTTTTCCTTTGAGTTAGGTGGTTGGCTTTAGGCCTGCAGGCACACCCAGGGCAAGGGTACTAGCCTCGTAAACAAAAGGTGAGTTGAGAGCTGCCTTCCGCACCGGCCTGTTTCTCACTCCATTTCATGTATGGGACCCTTTCCCTGGTCTCTCATACACGAGCACTGTAAAATTCCTCTGGCTTCAGGAACGGTAGTGTTAACTAAAGGGCAGTAACTCTAGAGCATTGATTCTTGGTGTTAGTAGCCTGGTAACTAGGCATCCAGGAACACAGGGTACAGCAGTGCTAACCTCTAAAACAAGAGGTGAGTCGACAGCAGCCTTCCTTACAGGCCTGCATCTCACTCCAAGTTACGTTTATGTTCCATTTCTCATGCTTTCACAAAAACACACAATAGATGAAGTTCACGCTCAGGAAGGGTGATCTTTGCTGAGGCACGGGTTCTCTACAGTTTTGTTCCTATGCGTTGGGTGGATGGCACTTAGGACTCCACGCACACACGGGAGAGCCGATCTAGTTTCCCGAAACAAGAGTCGAGTCGAGAGGTGCCTTCTGCCCATACTTATTTCTCCCTCGGAATTCTGCTGGGACTCATTCCCCAGGTTTGCACTCAAGCAGAGTTGAAAATGCTGCCACCCTGTGGAGAGACGAATGAGCTGAAGTTGGGATTCTTTACAGGCTTCTTTCTGCCAAATCAGTGTGGAGCACTTAGCATTCCTATGCACACATGGAGCAGTAGTGTTAGCTTCAGGTAACAAGAGCTGAGTCGAGAGGTGCCTTCTGGCCCAGACTTCTTTTCCCTGGGTTTCATGTAAGGAACCCGTTCCCCAGGCTCTCACCCACAGTAACCTGGAAACTGCTTCCTCCCTCAGAGAGGTGGATGGTAGCTAAAGCACGGTTTCTCTACCGTGTTGTTCCTTCGAGGGAGGTGCCTGGAACTTAGGCCTCCAAGCAAACTCTCTGGAGGTGTGCTAGCTTCGTGAAACTGTAGCTGATTCGAGAGCTGCCTTCTGGACGAAGCACTTTCTCTCTCGGAGTGAATTATGGGACCATTTCCCGGGCTCTCAAACACACACACTGAAATATTTCCACCCACTGGAACAGCGACGCAATTTGGGCGCCTGGGTGGCTCAGTTGGTTAAGCGGCTGCCTTCGGGTCAGGTCATGATCCTGGAGTCCCTGGATCGAGTCCTGCATCGGGCTCCCTGCTCGGCGGGGAGTCTGCTTCTCCCTCTAACCCTCCTCCCTCTCATGCTCTCTGTCTCTCATTCTCTCTCTCTCAAATAAATAAATAAAATCTTAAAAAAAAAAAAGGAAAGATGGAACAGCGACGCAATTTAAGCACGGTCCCTCTACTATGTTGTTTCTTCGAGTTAGAATGCTAGCAATAAGACTTCCATGCAAAAGTGGGGATACAGTGTTAGCTTCATGAAACAAGTGGGGAGTCCTGTTCTGCCTTCTGCCGGGGCCTGAGTCTCAGACGGAAAATGGTTTTGGACTCCTTGCAGTGCGCTCACACATGCACACAACAAAATGCTTCCACCCTCAGGAGTGGCTGTTTTTGCTGAAGCACAGATTCTCTACTGAGTTTTTCCTTGGAGTTAGGTGGCTGACATTCAGCCTGCATGCTCCCACGGGGCAACGCTACTAGCCCCACAACCATGATGTGATTTGTGAGCTGCCTTCTGTACCAGCCTGTCTCTACCCCGATTTTACAAAATGGAACCCATCCCCAGGCTCTCACACACAGTACACCCTCAACTGTTTCCTCCCACAGAGAGGTCATCGGAAGCTAAAACACTGTTTCTGCACACTGTTGTTTGTTCAAGTTAGAACCCTAGTGATTAGACTTCAATTCAAAGTAGGCCCGCAGTGCTAGCTAAATCAAACACACGGGGAGTCTTGTTCTCCCTTTTGCTGGGGCCTGAGTCTCACTCGTAAAAAGTTTGGACTCCCTTGAGTGCTCTCAAGCACGCACACAACAAAATACTTCAATCCCCAGGAGCGGCTTTTGCGCTAAACCACGGATTCTCTACTGAGTTTTTCCTTCGAGTTAGGTGGCTGACTTTCAGCCTGCACGCACCCCCGGGGCAATGATACTAGCCCCATAACCATGATGTGATTTGTGAGCGGCCTTTTGTACCGGCCTGTCTCTACCCATTTTACGAAATGGAACCCTTCCCGTGGCTCTCACCCACAGTACACACTAAACTACTTCCTCCCACAGAGAGGTCGTCGGTAGCTAAAACACTGTTTCTGTACACTGTTGTTTCTTCAAGTTACTACACTAGAGATTAGACTTCCGTGCAAAAGTAGGCACGCAGTGCTAGCTATATCGAACACACGGGGAGTCTTGTTCTGCCCTTTGGTGGGGCCTGAGTCTCACTCGTAAAAAGCTTGGGACTCCCTTGCAGTGCTCTCATGCACGCACACAACAAAATGCTTCCACCCTCAGGAGCGGCTGTTTTCGCTGAAGCACGGATTCTCTACCGAGTTTCTCCTTCGAGTTAGGTGGCTGCCTTTCAGCCTGCACGCACCCCCGGGGCAACGCTACTAGCCCCATAACCATGATGTGATTTTTGAGCTGCCTTCTGTACCGGCCTGTCTCTTCCCCGATTTTACGAAATGGAACCGACCCCAGGCTCTCACGCACAGTACACCCAAAATTGCTTCCTACCACAGAGAGGTCGCCAGAAGCTAAAACAGTTTCTCTACACTGTTGTTTCTTCGAGTTCGAATGCTAGAGATTAGACTTCCGTGCAAAAGTAGGACGGCATTGCTAGCTAAATCAAACACATGGGGAGTCTTGTTCTGCCTTTTGCTGGGGCCTGAGTCTCACTCGTAAAAAGCTTTGGACTCCCTTGCAGTGCTCTCACGCACGCACAAAACAAAATGCTTCCACCCTCAGGAGCAGCTGTTCTCGCTGAAGCAAGGATTCTCTACCGAGTTTTTCCTTCGAGTTAGGTGGCTGACTTTCAGTCTGCACGCACCCCCGGGGCAACGCTACTAGCCCCATAACCATGATGTGATTTGTGAGCTGCCTTCTGTACTGGCCTGTCTGTACCCCGATTTTACGAAATGGAACAAGTCCCGTAGCTCTCTGCCACAGTACACCTTAAACTGCTTCCTCCCACAGAGAGCTGGTTGGAAGCTAAAACAGTGTCTCTGTACACTGTTGTTTGTTCGAGTTAGAACCCTAGTGATTAGACTTCAATTCAAAAGAGGTGCTGCAGTGCTAGCTAAATCAAACACGGGGGGGGGGGCTTTTTCTGCCTTTTGCTGGGGACTGAGTCTCACTCGTAAAAACCTTTGGACTCTCTTGCAATGCTCTCACGCATGCACACAAGAACATGCTTGCACCCTCAGGAGCGGCTGTTTTCGCTGAAGCACGGATTCTCTACTGAGTTTTTCCCTCGAGTTAGGTGGTTGACTTTCAGCCTGCACGCACACCCGGGGCAACACTACTAGCCCCATAACCATGATGTGATTTGTGATCTGCCTTGTGTGCCGGCCTGTCTCTAAACCGATTTTACGAAAAGGAAACCATCCCCATGCTGTCACCCACAGTACACCCTAAACTGCTTCCTCCCAGAGAGAGGTCGTCAGAAGCTAAAACACTGTTTCTGTACACTGTTTTTTGTTCGAATTAGAACTCTAACGATTAGACTTCCATACAAAAGTAGGGCCGCAGTGCTAGCTAAATCAAACACACTGGGAGTCTTGTTCTGCCTTTTGGGGGGGCCTGAGTCTCACTCGTAAAATGCTTTGGATACCCTTGCAGTGCTCTCACGCATGCACCTAACAAAATGCTCCCACCCTCAGGAGCGGCTGTTTTTGCTGAAGCACGGATTCTTTACCGAGTTTTTCCTTCGTGTTAGAGGGCTGACATTCAGCATCCACGCACCCCCAGGGCAATGCTACTACCCCATAGCCATGATATGATTTGTGAGCTGCCTTCTGTATCAGCCTGTCTCGACTCCGATTTTACGAAATGGAACCCATCCCCAGGCTCTCACCCACAGGACACCCTAAACTGCTTCCTCCCACAGAGAGGTCGTCGGAAGCTAAAACACTGTTCCTGTACACTGTTGTTTCTTCGAGTTAGAATGCTAGCGATTAGATTTCCATGCAAAAGTAGGGCCGCAGTGCTAGCTATATCATACACACGGGAAGTCTTTTTCTGCCTTTTGCTAGGGTCTGAGTCTAACTCGAAAAATCTTTGGACTCCCTTCCAGCGCTCTAAGGCATTCACACAACAAAATGCTTCCACCCTCAGGAGCGGCTGTTCTCGCAGAAGCACCATTCCCTACCGAATTTTTCCTTCGAGTTAGGTGGCTGATTTTCAACCTGCACGCACCCCCGGGGCAACACTACTAGTCCCATAACCATGATGTGATTTGTGAGTTGCCTTGTCTACCGGCCTATCTCTGCCCCGAGTTTACAAAATGGAAACCATCCCCATGCTCTCACCCACAGTACACCCTAAACTGCTTCCTCCCAGAGAGAGGTGGTCGGAAGCTAAAACACTGTTCCTGTACACTGTTCTTTGTACGAATTAGAACGCTAGTGATTAGACTTCCATACAAACGTAGGGCCACAGTGCAAGCTAAATCAAACACACTGGGAGTCTTGTTCTGCCTTTTGGTGGGGCCTGAGTCTCACTCGTAAAATGCTTTGGACTCCCTTGCAGTGCTCTCACGCATGCACACAACAAAATGCTTCCACCCTCAGGGGCAGCTGTTTTTGTTGAAGCACGGATTCTCTACCGAGTTTTTCCTTCGAGTTACATGGCTGAATTTCAGCCTGCACGCACACCTGGGGCAACACTACTAGCCCCATAACCATGATGTGATTTGTGACCTGCCTTCTGTACCGGCCTGCCTGTAACCCGATTTTACGAAATGGAACCTGTCCCGTAGCTCTCAGTCACAGTACATTCTAAACTGCTTCCTCCCAGAGAGAGGTCATCGGAAGCAAGAACACTGTTTCTGTACACTGTTCTTTGTTCGAATTAGAATGCTAGCGATTACAAGTCCATACAAAAGTAGGGCCGCAGTGCTGGCTAAACCAAACACACTGGGAGTCTTGTTCTGCCTTTTGGTGGGGCCTGAGTCTCAGTCGTAAAATGCTTTGGAATCCTTTGCAGTGCTCTCACGCATGCATACAACAAAATGCTTCCACCCTCAGGAGCGGCTGTTTTTGCTGAAGCACAGATTTTCTACCGAGGTTTTCCTTCGAGTGCGGTGGCTGATTTTCAGCCTGCACACACCCCCTGTGTAACGCTACTAGCCCCATAACCATGATGTGATTTGTGACCTGCCTTCTGTACTGGCCTGTCTCTACCCCGATTTTACGAAATGGAACCAGTCCCGTAGCTCTCAGCCACTTTACACCCTAAACTGCTTCCTCCCACAGAGAGGTCGTCGGAAGCTAAAACACTGCTTCTGTACACTGTTGTTTCTTCGAGTTACAATGCTAGCGATTAGACTTAAATGCAAAAGTAGGGCCGCAGTGTTAGCTAAATCAAACACATTAGGAGTCTCGTTTTGCGTTTTGCCAGGCCTGAGTCACACTCGTAAAAAGCTTTGGACTCCTTTGAAGTGCTCTCACCCACGCACACAACAAAATGATTCCACCCTCAGGAGCAGGTGTTTTCGCTGAAGCACGGATTCTCTACCGAGTTTTTCCTTCGAGTTAGGTGGCTGAATTTCAGCCTGCACGCACACCAGGGGGAACGCTACTGTCCCCATAACCGTGATGTAATTTGTGAGCTGCCTTGTGTACCGGCCTGTCTCTACCCTGATTTTATTAAATAGACCCAGTCCCGCAGCCCTCTGCCACAGTACACCCTAAACTGCTTCCTCCCAGAGAGAGGTCGTCGGAAGCTAAAACACTGTATATTTACACTGTTCTATATTTGAATTAGAACGCTAGTGATTAGACTTCCATACAAAAGTAGGGCCGCAGTGCTAGCTAAATCAAACACACTGGGAGTCTTGTTCTGCCTTTTGGTGGGGCCTGAGTCTCACTCGTAAAATGCTTTGGACTCCCTTGCAGTGCTCTCACGCACACACACAACAAAATGCTTCCACCCTCAGGAGCGGCTGTTTTTGCTGAAGCACGGATTCTCTACAAAGGTTTTCCCTCGAGTTAGGTGGCTGATTCTCAGCGTGCACACACCCCCGGTGTAACACTACTACCCCATAATCATGACGTGATTTGTGACCTGCATTCTGTACCGGCCTGTCTCTACACCGATTTTTCGAAATGGAACCAGTTCCGTAGCTCTCAGCTACAGTACACCCTAAACTGCTTCCTCCTACAGAGAGCTCTTCTGAAGCTAATACACTGCTTCTGTACACTGTTGTTTCTTCGAGGTAAAACGCTAGAGATTAGACGTCAATGCAAAAGTAGGGCCGCAGTGCTAGCTAAAGCAAACACATGGGGAGTCTTGTTTTGCCTTTGTTGGGCCTGAGTCTCACTCGTAAAAAGCTTTGGATTCCCTTGCAGTGCTCGCACCCACGCACACAACAAAATGCTTCCACCCTCAGTAGCAGCTGTTTTCGCTGAAGCACAGATCTTCTACCGAGTTTTTCCTTCGAGTTAGGTGGCTGGCTTTCAGCCTGCATGCACCCCCGGGACAATGCTACTAGCCCCATAACCATGATGTGATCTGTCTGCTGCCTTCTGTACCGGCCTGTCTCTACCCTGATTTTACAAAATGGAACCAGTCCCGTGGCTCTCACGCACACTACACCCTAAACTGCTTCCTCCCACAGAGAGGTCGTCGGAAGCTAAAACACTGTTTCTGTACACTCTTGTTTGTTCGAGTTAGAACCCTAGTGATTAGACTTCAATTCAAAAGAGGTGCCACGGTGCTAGCTAAATCAAACACAGGGGGGGTCTTGTTCTGCCTTTTGCTGAGGCCTGAGTCTCACTCATAAAATGCCTTGGACTCCCTTGCAGTGATCTCACACACGCACACAACAAAATGCTTCCACCCTCAGGAGCTGCTGTTTTCGCTGAAGCACGGATTCTCTACAGAGGTTTTCCTTCGAGTTAGGTGGCTGATTTTCAGCCTGCACACACCCCCGGTGCAACGCTACTAACCCCATAACCATGATGTGATTTGTGACCTGCCTTCTGTACCGGCCTGCCTCTAACCCGATTTTACGAAATGGAACCTGTCCCATAGCTCTCAGTCACAGTACACTCTAAACTGCTTCCTCCCAGAGAGAGGTCATCGGAAGCAACAACACTGTTTCAGTACACTGTACTTTGTTCGAATTAGAACGCTAGCGATTACACTTTCATACAAAAGTAGGGCCGCAGTGCTAGCTAAATCAAACACACTGGCAGTCATGTTCTGCTTTTTGGTGGGGCCTGAGTCTCACTCGTAAAATGCTTTGGACTCCGTTGCAGTGCTCTCACGCATGCACATAACAAAATGCTTCCACCCTCAGGAGCGGCTGTTTTTCCTGAAGCACGGATTCTCTACCGAGAAATGCTTCCTCCCACAGAGAGGTCGTCGGAAGCTAAAACACTGTTTCTGTACACTGTTGTATGTTCGAGTTATATCTCTAGTGATTAGACTTCAATTCAAAAGCGGTGCCGCAGTGCTAGCTAAATCAAACACAGCGGGGGTCTTGTTCTGCCTGTTGCTGGGGCCTGAGACTGACTCGTAAAACCTTTGGACTCCCTTGCAATGCACTCATGCATGCATACAACAAAATGCTTCCATCCTCAGGAGCGGCTGTTTTCGCTGAAGCACGGATTCTCTACCGAGTTTTTCCTTCGTGTTAGGGCGCTGACATTCAGCCTGCACGCACTCCGGGGCAATGCTACTAGCCCCATAGCCATGATGTGATTTGTGAGCTGCCTTCTGTCCAGGCCTGTCTCTACCCCATTTTACGAAATGAAACCCATCTCCTAGCTCTCACACACAATACACCCTAAAGTGCTTCCTTACACAGAGAGGTCGACGGAATCTAAACCAGTGTTTCTGTACACTGTCTTTTCTTCAAGTTAGAACGCTAGCGATTAGATTTCCATGCAAAAGTAGGGCCGCAGTGCTAGCTAAATCATACCCACGGGGAGTCTTGTTCTGCCTTTTGCTGGGGACTGAGTCTCACTTGAAAAATGCTTTGGACTCCCTTGCAGCCCTCTCAGGCATTCACACAACAAAATTCTTCCACCCTCAGGAGCGGCTGTTCTCGTTGAAGCACCATTCCCTACCGAATTTTTCCTTCGAGGTAGGTGGCTGAGTTTCAGCCTGCACGCACCCCCGGGGCAACACTACTAGCTTGATAACCATGATGTGATTTGTGAGTTGCCTTGTGTATCAGCCTATCTCTGCCCTGAGTTTATGATATGGAAACCATCCCCATGCTCTCACCCACAGTACACCCTAAACTGCTTCCTCCCAGAGAGAGGTCGTTAGAAGCTAAAACACTCTTCCTGTACACTGTTCTTTGTACGAATTAGAACGCTAGCGATTAGACTTCCATACAAAAGTAGGGCCGCAGTGCAAGCTAAATCAAACACACTGGGAGTCTTGTTCTGCCTTTTGGTGGGGCCTGGGTCTCACTCGTAAAATGCTTTGGACTCCCTTGCAGTCCTCTCACGCACGCACACAACAAAATGCTTCCACCCTCAGGAGCGGCTGTTTTTGCTGAAGCACGGATTCTCTACCGAGTTTTACAACGATTTAGGTGGCTGATTTTCAGCCTGGGCACACCCCCGGTGCAACGCTACTACCTCATAACCATGATGTGATTTGTGACCTGCCTTCACTACCGGCTTGCCTCTACCCCAATTTTACGAAATGGAACCTGTCCCGTAGATCTCAGCCAGAGTACACCCTAAACTGCTTTCTCCTACAGAGAGGTCGTCGGAAGCTAAAACACTGTTTCTGTACAATGTTGTTTCTTCGAGTTACAATGCTAGCGATTAGATGTCCATGCAAAAAAGGGGCCCAAGTCCTAGCTAAATAATACACATGGGGAAAATTGTTCTGCCTTTTGCTGGGGCCTGAGTCTCACTCGAAAAATCTTTGGACTCCCTTGCAGTGCTCTCAGGCAGACACACAACAAAATGCTGCCACCGTCAGGAGCGGCTGTTCTCGCTGAAGCACCGTTTCCCTACCGAGACTTTCCTTTGAGTTAGGTGGCTGACTTTCAGCCTACACGCACACCCGGGGCAACACTACGGGCTCCATAACCATGATGTGATTTGTGAGCTGCCTTGTGTTGCAGCCTGTCTCTAACCCGATTTTACGAAATGGAAACCATCCCCATGCTATCACCCACAGTACACCCTAAACTGCTTCCTCTAACAGAGAGTTCGTTGGAAGCACGGATTCTCTACCGAGTTTTTCCTTCGAGTTTGGTGGCTGACTTTCAGCCTGCAAGCACCCCCGGGGCAACGCTACTAGCCCCATAACCATGATGTGATTTGTGACCCGCCTTCTGTACCGGCCTGTCTCTACCCCGATTTTACGAAATGGAACAAGTCCCGTAGCTCTCAACACAGTACACCCTAAACTGCTTCCTCCCAGAGAGAGATCATCGGAGGCTGAAACACTGTTTCTGTACACTGTTCTTTGTTCGAATTACAATACTAGCCATCAGAATTCCATACAAAGTACGGCCGCAGTGCTAGCTAAATCAAACACACTGGGAGTGTTGTTCTGCCTTTTTTTGGCCCTGAGTCTCACTCGAAAAATGCTTTGGACTCCCTGGCAGTGCTCTCACGCACTCACACGACAAAATGCTTCCACCCTCAGAGCGGCTGTTTTCGCTGCAGCACGGATTCTCTACCGAGTTTATCCTTCCAGTTAGGTGGCTGACTTTCAGACTGCACACACCCCCGGGGCAATGCTACTAGCCCCATAACCATGATGTGATTTCTAATCTGCCTTGTGTACAGGCCTGTCTCTAATCCGATTTTACGTAATGGACCCAGGGCCATAGCTCTCTGCCACAGTACACGTTCAACTGCTTCCTCTCACGGAGAGGTTGTCGGAAGCTAAAACACTGTTTCTATACACTGTTGTGTGTTCGAGTTAGAACCCTAGTGATTAGACTTAAATTCAAAAGAGGTGCCGCAGTGGTAGTTAAATCAAACACGGGGGGGGGATCTTCTTCTGCCTTTTGCTGGGGCCTGAGGCACACGCGTAAAAGCCTTTGGACTCCCTTGCAATGCTCTCACGCATGCACACAAGAAAATGCTTCCACCCTCAGGAACGGTTGTTTTCGCTGAAGCACGATTCTCTACCGAGTTTTTCCTTCGTGTTAGGGGGCTGATATTCAGCCTGCATGCACCCCCGGGGCAATGCTACTAGCCCCATAGCCATGAGGTTATTTGTGAGGTGCCTTCTGAACCGGCCTGTCTCTACCCCGATTTTACGAAATGGAACCCTTCCCCAGGCTCTCACCCACAGTACACCCTAAACTGCTTCCTCCCAAGAGAGGTCGTTGGAAGCTAAAACACTGTATCTGCACACTGTTGTTTCTTGGAGCTACAACGCTAGGGATTAGATTTCCATTCAAAATAGGGCCGCAGTGCCAGCTAAAGCAAACACAGGGGGATTCTTCTTTTGCCTTTTGCTGGGCCTGAGTCTCACTCGTAAAATGCTTTGGACTCCCTTGCAGTGCTCTCACGCACGGACACAACAAAATGCTTCCACCCTCCGGAGCGGCTGTTTTTAATGAAGCACAGATCCTCTACCGAGTTTCTCCTTCGAGATACGTGGCTGACTTTCAGCCTGCACGCACAACAGGGTCAACGCTACTAGCCCCATAACCATGATGTGATTTGTGACGTGCCTTTTGTACCGGGTTGCCTCTACACGATTTTACGAAATGGAACCAGTCCCGTACCTCTCAGCCACAGTACACCCTAAACTGCTTCCTTCCACAGAGGGGTCATCGGAAGCTAAAACACTGCTTCTGTACACTGTGGTTTCTTCGAGTTACAACGCTAGCGATTAGATTTCAGTGCAAAAGGACGGCCGCAGTGCTAGCTAAAGCAAACACATGGGGAGTCTTGTTTTGCCTTTTGCTGGGCCTGAGTCTCACTCGTAAAATGCTTTGGACTCCCTTGCAGTGCTCTCACGCACGCACACAACAAAATGCTTCCACCCTCAGGAGAGGCTGTTTTTGCTGAAGCACGGATTCTCTACCAAGGTTTTCCTTCGAGTTAGGTGGCTGGATTTCAGCCTGCACAAACCCCCGGGGAACGCTACTGGCCCCATAACCATGATGTGATTTGTGAGGTGCCTTGTGTAACGGCCTGTCTCTACCCCGAATTTATGATATGGAACCAGTCCCGTAGGCCTCTGCCATAGTACACCCTAAACTGCTTCCTCCCACAGAGAGGTCGTCGGAAGCTAAAACACTGTTTCTGTACACTGTTGTATGTTTGAGTTAGAACCCTAGTGATTAGACTTCAATTCAAAAGAGGTTCCGCACTTCTAGCTAAATCAAACACAGGGGGTGTTTTGTCCTGCCTTTTGCTGGGGCGTGAGTCTCACTTGTAAAATGCTTTGGACTCCCTTGCAGTGCTCTCACGCACACACACAACAAAATGCTTCCACCCTCAGAAGCGGCTGTTTTTGCTGAAGCACGGATTCTCTACCGAGGTTTTCCTTCGAGTTAGGTGGCTGAATTTCAGCCTGGACACCCTCGCGGTGCAACGCTACTAGTCCAATAACCATGATGTGATTTGTGACCTCCCTTCTGTACCGGCCTGTCTCCACCCCGGTTTTATGAAATGGAACCAGTCCCGGAGCTCTCAGCCACAGTACACCCTAAACTGTTTCCTCCCACAGAGAGGTCGTCGGAAGCTAAAACACTGCTTCTGTACACTGTGGTTTCTTCGAGTTACAACGCTAGAGATTAGACTTCAATGCAAAAGTACGGCCGCAGTGCTAGCTAAAGCAAACACATTGGGAGTTGTTTTGCCTTTTGCTGGGCGTGAGTCGCACTCGTAGAAAGCTTTGGACTCCCTTGCAGTGCTCTCACGCACGCACACAACAAAATGCTTCCACCCTCAGGAGCGGCTGTTTTCGCTGAAGCACGGATTCTGTACCGAGTTTTTCCTTCGAGTTAGGTGGCTGACTTTCTGCCTGCACGCACTGCCGGGGCAATGCTACTAGCCCCATAACCATGATATGATTTTTCACCTGCCTTCTGAACCGGCCTGTCTCTACCCCGATTTTACGAAATGGAACCCATCCCCAGGCTCTCAGCCACAGTACACCCTAAACTGCTTCCTCCCACAGAGAAGTCGTCGTAAGCTAAAACACTGTTTCTGTACAGTGTTGTTTCTTCGACTTACAACGTTAGCGATTAGGCTTCAAAGAAAAGAAGGGCCGCAGTGTTAGCTAAAGGAAACATGGGGAGTCTTGTTTTGCCTTTTGCTGGGCCTGAGTCTCACTCCTAAAAACTTTGGTCTCCCTTGCAGTGCTCTCACGCACGCACACAACAAAATGCTTCCACCCTCAGGAGCGGCTGTTTCGCTGATGCACGGATTCTGTACCGAGTTTTTCCGAGTTAGGTGGCTGACTTTCAGCCTGTACCCACACCCGGGGCTACACTACTAGCCCCATAACCATGATGTGATTTGTGATCTGCCTTGTGTAGCGGTCTGTCTATACCCCGATTTTACGAAATGGAAAAAATCCCCATTCTGTCACCCACAGTACACCCTAAACTGCTTCCTCCCAGAGAGAGGTCGTCGGAAGCTAAAACACTGTTTCTGTACACTGTTCCTTGTTCAAATTATAACGCTAGCGATTAGACTTCCATACAAAAGTATGGCTCCATGCTAGCTAAATCAAACACACTGGGAGACTTGTTGTGCATTTTTGTGGGGCCTGAGTCTCACTCGTAAAATGCTTTAGACTCCCTTGCAGTGCTCTCACGCACGCACACAAAAAAATTCTTCCACCCTCAGGAGCGGCTGTTTTTGCTGAAGCACGGATTCTCTACCGTGGTTTTCCTTCCAGTTAGGTGGCTGATTTTCACCCTGGACACACCCCCGGTGCAACGCTATTAGCCCCATAACCATGATGTGATTTGTGACCTGCCTTCTGTACCGGCCTGTCTCTACCTCGATTTTACGAAATGGAACCAGGCCCGTAGCTCTCAGCAACTTTACACCCTAAACTGCTTCCTCCCACAGAGAGGTCGTCGGAAGCTAAAACACTGCATCTGTACACTGTTGTTGCTTCGAGTTACAACGCTAGCGATTAGACTTCAATGCAAAAGTAAGGCCGCAGTGCCACCTAAATCAAACACAGGGGTGTCTTGTTCTGCCTTTTGCTGGGCCTGAGTCTCACTCGTAAAACCTTTGGACTCCCCTGCAGGGCTCTCACGCACGCACACAAGAAAATGCTCCCACCCTCAGAAGTGGCTGTTTTCGCTGAAGCACGGATTCCCTACCGAGTTTTTCCTTTGAGTTAGGTGGCTGATTTTCAGCCTGCACGCATCCCCGGGGCAACGCTACTAGCCCCATAACCATGATGCGATTTGTAATCTGCCTTGTGTAGCAGCCTGTCGCTAACCCGATTTTACGAAATGGAACCAGGGCCGTAGCTCTCTGCCACAGTACCCCCGAAACTGCTTCCTCCCACAGAGAGGTCGTCGGAAGCTAAAACACTCCTTCTGAACACTGTTGTATGTTCGAGTTAGAACCCTAGTGATTAGACTTCAATTCAAAAGAGGTGCCTCAGTGCTAGCTAAATCAAACACGGGGGGGTCTTGTTCTGCCTTTTGATGGGCCTGAGGCTCACTCGTAAAAGCCTTTGGACTCCCTTGCAATGCTCACACGCATGCACACAAGAAAATGCTTCCACCCTCAGGAGCGGCTGTTTTCGCTGAACAACGGATTCTCTACCGAGTTTTTCCTTCAACTTAGGTGGCTGACTTTCTGCCCACACGCACCGCCGGGGCAATGCTACTAGCCCCATATCAATAATGTGATTTTTCACCTGCCTTCTGAACGGGCCTGTCTCTACCCCGGTTTTATGAAATGGAAACAGGCCCGTAGCTCTCAGCCACAGTACACCCTAAACTGCTTCCTCCCACAGAGAGGTCGTCGGAAGCTAAAACACTGTTTCTGTACACTGTTGTTTCTTCGAGTTAGAATGCTAGCGATTAGACTTCCATGCAAAATAGGGCCACTGTGCTAGCTAAATGAAACACACCAGGAGTCTTGTCTTGCCTTTGCTGGGGCCTGAGTCTCACTCGTAAAGAGCTTTGGACTCCCTTGCAGTGCTCTCAAGCATGCACACAACAAAATGCTTCCACCCTCAGGAGCGGCTGTTTTCAATGAAGCACAGATCGTCTACCGAGTTTTTCCTTCGAGTTAGGTGGCTGGCTTTCAGGCTGCACGCACCCCTGGTGCAATGCTACTAGCCCCATAGCCATGATGTGATTTGTGAGCTGCCTTCTGTACCGACCTGTCTCTACCCCAATATTACCAAGTGGAACCAGTCCCGTGGCCCTCACCCAAACCAAACCCAAACTGCTTCCTCCCACAGAGAGGTCATTGGAAGCTAAAACCCTGTTTCTGGACAGTGTTGTTTGTTCGAGTAGAATCCTACTGATTAGACTTCAAAGCAAAAGTAGGGCCGCTGTGCTAGCTTAGTCACACACATGGGGAGTGTTGTTCTGCCTTTTGCTGGGGCCTGAGTCTCACTCGTGAAAAGGTTTGGAAGCTATTACAGTGCTCTCACGCACGCACACAACAAAATGCTTCCGCCCTCAGGAGCGGCTGTTGTCGCTGAAGCACGGATTATCTATCGAGGTTTCCTTCGTGTTAGGTGGCTGACTTTCAGGCTGCACGCTCCCCAATGGCCACGCTACTAGCCCCATAAACATTATGTGATTTGTGAGCTGCCTTCTGTTCCAGCCTGTCTCTACACCAATTTTACGAAATGGAACCCATCCCCAAGCTCTCACACACAGTACACCCTAAACTGCTTCCTCCCACAGAGAGGTCATTGGAAGCTAAAACACTGTTTCTGTACACTGTTGTTTGTTCGAGTTAGAACCCTACCGATTAGACTTCAATGCAAAAGTAAGGCCGCAGTATATCCTAGGTCAAACACACCGGGAGCCTTGTCCTGCCTTTTGGTGGGGCCTGAGTCTCACTCATAAGAGCTTTAGACTCCCTTGCAATGCTCTCAGGCACGCACACAACAAAAGTGCTTCAACCCTCAGGAGCGGCTGTTTTCGTTGAAGCACGGATTCTCTAGTGAGTTTTTCCTTCGAGTTAGGTTTCTGAATTTCTGCCTGCACGGTCCCCTGGGGCAACGCTACTAGCCACATTACCATGATGTGATTTGTGAGCTGCCTTCTGTTCCGGCCTGTCTCTACACCGATTTTACGAAATGGAACTCATCCCCAGGCTCTCACCCACAGTACACCCTAAACGGCTTCCTCCCACAGAGAGGTCGTCGGAAGATAAAACAGTGTTTCTGTACACTGATGTTTCTTCGAGTTAGAATTCTAGCGATTAGACTTCTATGCAAAAGTAGGGCCGCTGTGCTAGCTAAATGAAACACAGCGGGAGTCTTGTCTTGACTTTGCTGGGGCTGAGTCTCACTCGTAAAGAGCTTTGGACTCCCTTGCAGTGCTCTCACGCATGCACACAACAAAATGCTTCCACCCTCAGGAGCGGCTGTTTTTAATGAAACACAGATTCTCTACCGAGTTTTTCCTTCGAGTTAGGTGGCTGGCTTTCAGGCTGCACGCACCCCCGGGGCAATGCTACTAGCCCCATAACCATGATTTGATTTGTGAGCTGCCTTCTCTACCGACCTGTCTCTAAGCCGTTTTTACGAAGTGGAACCAGTCCCGTGGCTCTGACTCAAACTAAACCCTAAACTGCTTCCTCCCACGGAGAGGTCATTGGAAGCTAAAACCCTGTTTCTGTACACTGTTGTATGTTCGAGTAGAACCCTACTGATTAGACTTCAATGCAAAAGTAGGGCCGCTGTGCTCGCTTAGTCAAACACATGGGGAGTGTTGTTCTGCCTTTTGCTGCGGCCTGAGTCTCACTCGTGAAAAGGTTTGGAATCCCTTTCAGTGCTCTCACGCACGCACACGACAAAATGCTTCCGCCCTCACTAGCGGCTCTTGTCGCTGAAACACGGATTCTCTATCGAGGTTTCCTTCGTGTTAGGTGGCTGACTTTCAGTCTGCACGCTCCCCCGTGGCCATGCTACTAGCCCCATAAACATGATGGGATTTGTGAGCTGCCTTCTGTTCCGGCCTGTCTCTACCCCGATTTTATGAAATGGAACCCATCCCCAGGCTCTCACACACAGTACACCCTCAACTGCTTCCTCCCACAGAGAGGTCGTCGGAAGCTAAAACACTGTTTCTGTACACTGTTGTTTGTTCGAGTTAGAACCCTACCGATTAGACTTCAATGCAAAAGTAGGGCCGCAGTGCATGCGAGGTCAAACACACCGGGAGTCTTGTCCTGCCTTTTGGTGGGGCCTGAGTCTCACTCGTAAGAGCTTTAGACTCCCTTGCAGTGCTCCCACGCACGCACACAACAAAATGCTTCCACCCTCAGGAGCGGCTGTTTTCGCTGAAGCACGGATTCTCTAGCAAATTTTTCCTTCGAGTTAGGTGGCTGACTTTCAGCCTGCACGGTTCCCTGGGGCAACGCTACTAGCCCCATAACCGGGATGTGATTTGTGAGCTGCCTTCTTTACCGGGTTGTCTCTACCCCGATTTTACGAAATGGAACTCATCCCCAGGCTCTCACCCACAGTACACCCTAAACGGCTTCCTCCCACAGAGAGGTCGTCGGAAGATAAAACAGTGTTTCTGTACCCTGTTGTTTCTTCGAGTTAGAATTCTAGCGATTAGACTTCTATGCAGAAGTAGGGCCACTGTGCTAGCTAAATGAAACACACCGGGAGTCTTGTCTTGCCTTTGCTGGGGCCTGAGTCTCACTCGTAAAGAGCTTTGGACTCCCTTGCAGTGCTCTCACGCAGGCACACAACAAAATGCCTCCACCCTCAGGAGCGGCTGTTTTTAATGAAACACAGATTCTCTACCGAGTTTTTCCTTCGAGTTACGTGGCTGGGTTTCAGGCTGCACGCACCCCCGGGGCAATGCTTCTAGCCCCATAACCATGATTTGATTTGTGAGCTGCCATTTGGACGGGCCTGTCTCTACCCCGATTTTATGAAATGGAACTCATCCCCAGGCTCTCACCCACAGTACACTCTAAACCGCTTCCTCCCACAGAGAGGTCGTTGGAAGATAAAACAATGTTTCTGTACAATCTTGTTTCTTCGAGTTAGAATTCTAGCGATTAGACTTCTATGCAAAAGTAGGGCCGCTGTGCTAGCTAAATCATACACACCGGGAGTCTTGTCCTGCCCTATGATGGGGTTTGAGTCTCATTCGTAAAAAGCTTTGGTCTCCCTTGCAGTGCTCTCACGCACTTACAAAACAAAATGCTTCCACCCTCAGGAGCGGCTGTTTGCAATGAAGCACGGATTCTCTACCGAGTTTTTCCTTCCAGTTAGGTCGCTGACTTTCAGCCTGCACCAGCCTCAGGGGCAACGCTGCTCGGCCCGAAACGATGGTTTGATTTGTGAGCTACTTCTGTACCGGCCTGTCTCTAACCCGATTTTACGAAATGGAACCCATCCACAGGCTCTCACCCACAGTACACACTAAACTGCTTCCTGCCACAGAGAGGTCATCGGAAGCTAAAACACTGTTTCTGTACACTGTTGTTTCTTCGAGTTAGAACGCTAGTTATTAGACTTCCATGCAAAGGTAGGGCCGCAGTGCTAGCTTAATCAAAGACACGGGGAGTGTTGTCCTGCCTATTCCTGGGGCCTGAGTCTCACTCCTAAAAGCTTTGGACTCCCTAGATGTGCTCTCAAGCACGCACACAACAAAATGCTTCCACCCTCAGGAGCGGCTGTTTTTGCTGAAGCACGGATTCTGTACCGAGTTTTTCCTTCGACTTAGGTGGCTGAAAATCAGCCTGCACGCTCCGCAGAGGCAGGGCTAATAGCCCCATAACCATGATTTGATTTGTGAGCTGCCATTTGTACGGGCCTGTCTCTACCCCGATTTTACCAAATGGCACCAGTCCCGTGACTCTCACCCACACTACACCCTAAACTGCTTCCTCCCACAGAGAGGTTGTCGGAAGCTAAAACACTGTTTCTGTACACTGTTGTTTCTTCGAGTTAGAATGCTAGCGATTAGACTTCCATGCAAAAGTAGGGCCACTGTGCTAGGTAAATGAAACACACCGGGATTCTTGTCTCTCCTTTGCTTGGGCCTGAGTCTCACTCGTAAAGAGCTTTGGACTCCCTTGCAGTGCTCTCACGCATGCACACAACAAAATGCTTCCACCCTCAGGAGCGGCTGTTTTCAATGAAGCACAGATCCTCTACCGAGTTTTTCCTTCGAGTTAGGTGGCTGGCTTTCAGCCTGCACGCACCCCTGGGGCAATTCTACTAGCCCCATAACCATGATGTGATTTGTGAGCTGCCTTCTGTACCGACCTGTCTCTACCCCGATTTTACGAAGTGGAACCAGTCCCGTGGCTCTCACGCACACTACACCCTAAACTGCTTCCTCCCACAGAGAGGTCGTCGGAAGCTAAAACCCTGTTTCTGTACACTGTTGTTTCTTCGACTTAGAACGCTAGCGATTAGATTTCCATGCAAAAGTAAGGCCGCAGTGCTAGCTAAACCAAAGACACGGGGAGTCTGTTCTAGCCTTTTCCTGGGGCCTGAGGCTCACTCGTGAAATGCTTTGGAATCCCTTGCAATACTCGCATGAACGCATACAACAAAATGCTTCCACTGTCAGGAGGGGCTGTTTTCGCTGAAGCACGGATTCTCTAGCGAGTTTTTCCTTCGAGTTAGGTGGCTGACTTTCAGCCTGCATGCACCCCCACAGCAACGCTACTAGCCCCGTAACCATCATGTGATTTGTGAGCTGCCTTTTGTACCGGCCTGTCTCTACCCCGATTTTACGAAATGGAACCCATCCCCAGACTCTCACCCGAACCACAACCTAAACTGCTTCCTCCCACAGAGAGGTCGTCGGAAGCTAAAACACTATTTCTCTACACTGTGGTTCCTTCGAGTTAGAACGCTGGCGATTAGACTTCCATGCAAGAGTAGGGCCGCTGTGCTAGCTAAATCAAAGACACGGGGAGTCTTGTCCTGCCTTTTGCTGGGGCCTGAGTCTCACTCGTAAAAGCTTTGGACTCCCTAGCTGTGCTCTCAAGCACGCACACAACAAAATGCTTCTACCCTCAGGAGCGGCTGTTTTCGCTGAAGCACGGATTCTGTACCGAGTTTTTCCTTCGAGTTAGGTGGCTGAAATTCAGCCTGCACGCTCCGCGGGGGCAGCGCTACTAGCCCCATAACCATGATTTGATTTGTGAGCTGCCATTTGTACGGGCCTGTCTCTACCCCGATTTTACGAAATGGCACCAGTCCCGTGACTCTCACCCACACTACACCCTAAATTGTTTCCTCCCACAGAGAGGTCGTCGGAAGCTGAAACACTGTTTCTGTACACTGTTGTTTGTTCGAGTTAGAACCCTACCGATTAGACTTCAATGCAAAAGTAGGGCCTCAGTGCATGCTAGGTCAAACACACCAGGAGTCTTGTCCTGCCTTTTGGTGGGGCCTGAGTCTCACTCGTAAGAGCTTTAGACTCCCTTGCAGTGCTCTCACGCAGGCACACAACAAAATGCTTCCACCCTCAGGAGCGGCTGTTTTCGCTGAAGCACGGATTCTCTAGCGAGTTTTTCCTTCGAGTTAGGTGGCTGAAATTCAGCCTGCACGGTCCCCTGGGGCAACGCTACTAGCCCCATAACCATGATGTGATTTGTGAGCTGCCTTCTGTTCCGGCCTTCTCTACCCCGATTTTACGAAATGGAACCCATCCCCAGGCTCTCACCCACAGTACCCCCTAAACGGCTTCATCCAACAGAGAGGTCGTCGGAAGATAAAACAGTGTTTCTGTACACTGTTGTTTCTTCGAGTTAGAATTCTAGCGATTAGACTTCTATGCAAAGTAGCGCCGCTGTGTTAGCTAAATCATACACACCGGGAATCTTGTCTTGCCTTTGCTGGGGCCTGAGTCTCCCTCGTAAAGAGCTTTGGACTCCCTTGCAGTGCTCTCACGCATGCACACAACAAAATGCTTCCACCCTCAGGAGTGGCTGTTTTTAATGAAGCACAGATTCTCAACCGAGTTTTTCCTTCGAGTTAGGTGGCTGGCTTTCAGGCTGCACGCACCCCCGGGGCAATGCTACTAGCCCCATAACCATGATTTGATTTGTGAGCTGCCATTTGTACGGGCCTGTCTCTAACCCGATTTTATGAAATGGCACAACTCCCGTGACTCTCATCCACACTACACCCTAAACGGCTTCCTCACACAGAGTGGTCTTCGGAAGCTAAAACACTGTTTCTGTACACTGTTCTTTCTTCCAGTTGGAACGCTTGTGATTCGATTTCCATGCAAAAGTAGGGCCGCAGTGCTAGCTAAAACAAACACACGGGGAGTCTTGTCCTGCCTTTTGCTGGGGCCTGAGTCTCACTCGTAAAAAGCTTTGGACTCCCTTGCAGTGCTCGCACCCACGCACAAAACAAAATGCTTCCACCCTCAGTAGCAGCTGTTTTCGCTGAAGCACAGATCCTCTCCGAGTTTTTCCTTTGAGTTAGGTGACTGGCTTCCAGCCTGCACGCACCCCCGGGGCAACGCTACTAGCCCCATAACCATGATGGAATTTGTCTGCTGCCTTCTGTACCAGCCTGTCTCTAACCTGATTTTACAAAATGGAACCAGTCCCGTGGCTCTCACGCACACTACACCCTAAACGGCTTCCTCCCACAGACAGGTCATCGGATGATAAGACAGTGTTTCTGTACACTGTTGTTTCTTCGAGTTAGAATTCTAGCGATTAGACTTCTATTCAAAAGAAGGGCCGCTGTGCTAGCTAAATCATACACACCGGGAATCTTGTCTTGCCTTTGCTGGGGCCTGAGTCTCCCTCGTAAAGAGCTTTGGACTCCCTTGCAGTGCTCTCAAGCATGCACACAACAAAATGCTTCCACCCTCAGGAGCGGCTGTTTTTAATGAAGCACAGATTCTCTACCGAGTTTTTCCTTCGAGTTAGGTGGCTGGCTTTCAGGCTGCATGCACCCCCGGGGCAATGCTACTAGCCCCATAACCATGATTTGATTTGTGAGCTGCCATTCGTACGGGCCTGTCTCTACCCCGATTTTACGAAATGGCACAAGTCCCGTGACTCTCATCCACACTATACCCTAAACAGCTTCCTCGCACAGAGAGGTCTTTGGAAGCTAAAACACTGTTTCTGTACACTCTTCTTTCTTCCAGTTGGAACGCTTGCGATTAGATTTCCATGGAAAAGTAGGGCCGCAGTGCTATCTAAAACAAACACACGGGGAGTCTTGTCCTACCTTTTGCTGGGGCCTGAGTCTCACTCGTAAAAAGCTTTGTACTCCCTTACAGTGCTCGCACCCACGCACACAAGAAAATGCTTCCACCCTCAGGAGCGGCTGTTTTCACTGAAGCACGGATTCTGTACCGAGTTTTTCCTTCGAGTTAGGGGGCGGAATTTCAGCATGCACGCTCCGCGGGGGTAGCGCTACTAGCCCCATAACCATGATTTGATTTGTGAGCTGCCATTTGTACGGGCCTGTCTCTACCCCGATTTTACGAAATGGCACCAGTCCCGTGACTCTCATCCACACTACACCCTAAACGGCTTCCTCGCACAAAGAGGTCGTCGGAAGCTAAAACACTGTTTCTCTACACTGTTGTTTCTTCGAGTTAGAATCCTAGCGATTAGACTTCTATGCAAAAGTAGGGCCGCTCTGCTAGCTAAATCATACACACCGGGAGTCTTGCCTTGCCTTGGCTGGGGCCTGAGTCTCACTCGTAAAGAGCTTTGGACTGCCTTGCAGTGCTCTCACGCATGCACACAACAAAATGCTTCCACCCTCAGGAGCGGCTGTTTTTAATGAAGCACAGATCCTCTACCGAGTTTCTCCTTCGAGTTAGGTGACTGGCTTACACCCTGCACGCACCGCCGGGGCAATGCTACTAGCCCCATAACCATGATTTGATTTGTGAGCTGCCATTTGTACGGGCCTGTCTCTACCCCGATTTTACGAAATGGCACCAGTCCCGTGACTCTCACCCACACTACACCCTAAACTGCTTCCTCCCACAGAGAGGTCGTCAGAAGCTGAAACACTGTTTCTGTCCACTGTTGTTTCTTCGAGTTAGAATGCTAGCGATTAGACTTCCATGCAAAAGTAGGGCCCCTGTGTTAGCTAAATGAAACACACTGGGAGTCTTGTCTTGCCTTTGCTGGGGCCTGAGTCTCACTCGTAAAGAGCTTTGGACTCCCTTGCAGTGCTCTCACGCATGCACACAACAAAATGCTTCCACCCTCAGGAGCGGCTGTTTTCAGTGAAGCACCGATCCTCTACCGAGTTTTTCCTTCGAGTTAGGTGGCTGGTTTTCAGGCTGCACGAACCCCCGGGGCAATGCTACTAGCCCCATAACCATGATGTGATTTGTGAGCTGCCTTCTGTACCGACCTGTCTCTACCCCGATTTTACGAAGTGGAACCAGTCCCGTGGCTCTCACCCAAACTAAACTCTAAACTGCTTCCTCCCACAGAGAGGTCATTGGAAGCTAAAACCCTGTTTCTGTACACTGTTGTTTGTTCGAGTTAGAACCCTACCGATTAGACTTCTATGCAAAAGTAGGGCCGCAGTGCATGCTAAGTCAAACACACCGGGAGTCTTGTCCTGCCTTTTGGTGGGGCCTGAGTCTCACTCGTAAGAGCTTTAGACTCCCTTGCAGTGCTCTCACGTACGCACACAACAAAATGCTTCCACCCTCAGGAGCGGCTGTTTTCACTGAAGCACGGATTCTGTACCGAGTTTTTCCTTCGAGTTAGGGGGCGGAATTTCAGCATGCACGCTCCGCGGGGATAGCGCTACTAGCCCCATAACCATGATTTGATTTGTGAGCTGCCATTTGTACGGGCCTGTCTCTACCCCGATTTTACGAAATGGCACCAGTCCCGTGACTCTCATCCACACTACACCCTAAACGGCTTCCTCGCACAAAGAGGTCGTCGGAAGCTAAAACACTGTTTCTCTACACTGTTGTTTCTTCGAGTTAGAATCCTAGCGATTAGACTTCTATGCAAAAGTAGGGCCGCTCTGCTAGCTAAATCATACACACCGGGAGTCTTGCCTTGCCTTGGCTGGGGCCTGAGTCTCACTCGTAAAGGGCTTTGGACTGCCTTGCAGTGCTCTCACGCATGCACACAACAAAATGCTTCCACCCTCAGGAGCGGCTGTTTTTAATGAAGCACAGATCCTCTACCGAGTTTCTCCTTCGAGTTAGGTGACTGGCTTTCTCCCTGCACGCACCGCCGGGGCAATGCTACTGGCCCCATAACCATGATTTGATTTGTGAGCTGCCATTTGTACGGGCCTGTCTCTACCCCGATTTTACGAAATGGCACCAGTCCCGTGACTCTCACCCACACTACACCCTAAACTGCTTCCTCCCACAGAGAGGTCGTCAGAAGCTGAAACACTGTTTCTGTCCACTGTTGTTTCTTCGAGTTAGAATGCTAGCGATTAGACTTCCATGCAAAAGTAGGGCCACTGTGTTAGCTAAATGAAACACACTGGGAGTCTTGTCTTGCCTTTGCTGGGGCCTGAGTCTCACTCGTAAACAGCTTTGGACTCCCTTGCAGTGCTCTCACGCATGCACACAACAAAATGCTTCCACCCTCAGGAGCGGCTGTTTTCAATGAAGCACAGATCCTCTACCGAATTTTTCCTTCGAGTTAGGTGGCTGGTTTTCAGGCTGCACGCACCCGCGGGGCAATGCTAATAGCCCCATAACCACGATGTGATTTGTAAGCTGCCTTCTGTACCGACCTGTCTCTACCCCGATTTTACGAAGTGCAACCAGTCCCGTGGCTCTCACCCAAACTAAACCCTAAACTGCTTCCTCCCACAGAGAGGTCATTGGAAGCTAAAACCCTGTTTCTGTACACTGTTGTTTGTTCGAGTTAGAACCCTACCGATTAGACTTCTATGCAAAAGTAGGGCCTCAGTGCATGCTAGGTCAAACACACCGGGAGTCTTGTCCTGCCTTTTGGTGGGGCCTGAGTCTCACTCGTAAGAGCTTTAGACTCCCTTGCAGTGCTCTCACGCACGCACACAACAAAATGCTTCCACCCTCAGGAGCGGCTGTTTTCGCTGAAGCACGGATTCTCTAGTGAGTTTTTCCTTCGAGTTAGGTGGCTGACTTTCAGCCTGCACGGTCCCCTGGGGCAACGCTACTAGCCCCATAACCATGATGTGATTTGTGAGCTGCCTTCTGTTCCGGCCTGTCTCTACCCCGATTTTACGAAATGGAACCCATCCCCAGGCTCTCACCCACAGTACCCCCTAAACGGCTTCATCCCACAGAGAGGTCGTCGGAAGATAAAACAGTGTTTCTGTACACTGTTGTTTGTTCGACTTAGAATTCTAGCGATTAGACTTCTATGCAAAGTAGGGCCGCTGTGTTAGCTAAATCATACACACTGGGAATCTTGTCTTGCCTTTGCTGGGGCCTGAGTCTCCCTCGTAAAGAGCTTTGGACTCCCTTGCAGTGCTCTCACACATGCACACAACAAAATGCTTCCACCCTCAGGAGTGGCTGTTTTTAATGAAGCACAGATTCTCTACCGAGTTTTTCCTTCGAGTTAGGTGGCTGGCTTTCAGGCTGCACGCACCCCCGGGGCAATCCTACTAGCCCCATAACCATGATTTGATTTGTGAGCTGCCATTTGTACGGGCCTGTCACTAACCCGATTTTATGAACTGGCACAACTCCCGTGACTCTCATCCACACTACACCTTAAACGGCTTCCTCGCACAGAGTGGTCTTCGGAAGCTAAAACACTGTTTCTGTACACTGTTCTTTCTTCCAGTTGGAACGCTTGTGATTCGATTTCCATGCAAAAGTAGGGCCGCAGTGCTAGCTAAAACAAACACACGGGGAGTCTTGTCCTGCCTTTTGCTGGGGCCTGAGTCTCACTCGTAAAAAGCTTTGGACTCCCTTGCAGTGCTCGCACCCACGCACAAAACAAAATGCTTCCACCCTCAGTAGCAGCTGTTTTCGCTGAAGCACAGATCCTCTCCGAGTTTTTCCTTTGAGTTAGGTGACTGGCTTCCAGCCTGCACGCACCCCCGGGGCAACGCTACTAGCCCCATAACCATGATGGAATTTGTCTGCTGCCTTCTGTACCAGCCTGTCTCTAACCTGATTTTACAAAATGGAACCAGTCCCGTGGCTCTCACGCACACTACACCCTAAACGGCTTCCTCCCACAGACAGGTCATCGGATGATAAGACAGTGTTTCTGTACACTGTTGTTTCTTCGAGTTAGAATTCTAGCGATTAGACTTCTATTCAAAAGAAGGGCCGCTGTGCTAGCTAAATCATACACACCGGGAATCTTGTCTTGCCTTTGCTGGGGCCTGAGTCTCCCTCGTAAAGAGCTTTGGACTCCCTTGCAGTGCTCTCAAGCATGCACACAACAAAATGCTTCCACCCTCAGGAGCGGCTGTTTTTAATGAAGCACAGATTCTCTACCGAGTTTTTCCTTCGAGTTAGGTGGCTGGCTTTCAGGCTGCATGCACCCCCGGGGCAATGCTACTAGCCCCATAACCATGATTTGATTTGTGAGCTGCCATTCGTACGGGCCTGTCTCTACCCCGATTTTACGAAATGGCACAAGTCCCGTGACTCTCATCCACACTATACCCTAAACAGCTTCCTCGCACAGAGAGGTCTTTGGAAGCTAAAACACTGTTTCTGTACACTCTTCTTTCTTCCAGTTGGAACGCTTGCGATTAGATTTCCATGGAAAAGTAGGGCCGCAGTGCTATCTAAAACAAACACACGGGGAGTCTTGTCCTACCTTTTGCTGGGGCCTGAGTCTCACTCGTAAAAAGCTTTGTACTCCCTTACAGTGCTCGCACCCACGCACACAAGAAAATGCTTCCACCCTCAGGAGCGGCTGTTTTCACTGAAGCACAGATTCTGTACCGAGTTTTTCCTTCGAGTTAGGGGGCGGAATTTCAGCATGCACGCTCCGCGGGGGTAGCGCTACTAGCCCCATAACCATGATTTGATTTGTGAGCTGCCATTTGTACGGGCCTGTCTCTACCCCGATTTTACGAAATGGCACCAGTCCCGTGACTCTCATCCACACTACACCCTAAACGGCTTCCTCGCACAAAGAGGTCGTCGGAAGCTAAAACACTGTTTCTCTACACTGTTGTTTCTTCGAGTTAGAATCCTAGCGATTAGACTTCTATGCAAAAGTAGGGCCGCTCTGCTAGCTAAATCATACACACCGGGAGTCTTGCCTTGCCTTGGCTGGGGCCTGAGTCTCACTCGTAAAGAGCTTTGGACTGCCTTGCAGTGCTCTCACGCATGCACACAACAAAATGCTTCCACCCTCAGGAGCGGCTGTTTTTAATGAAGCACAGATCCTCTACCGAGTTTCTCCTTCGAGTTAGGTGACTGGCTTACACCCTGGACGCACCGCCGGGGCAATGCTACTAGCCCCATAACCATGATTTGATTTGTGAGCTGCCATTTGTACGGGCCTGTCTCTACCCCGATTTTACGAAATGGCACCAGTCCCGTGACTCTCACCCACACTACACCCTAAACTGCTTCCTCCCACAGAGAGGTCGTCAGAAGCTGAAACACTGTTTCTGTCCACTGTTGTTTCTTCGAGTTAGAATGCTAGCGATTAGACTTCCATGCAAAAGTAGGGCCCCTGTGTTAGCTAAATGAAACACACTGGGAGTCTTGTCTTGCCTTTGCTGGGGCCTGAGTCTCACTCGTAAAGAGCTTTGGACTCCCTTGCAGTGCTCTCACGCATGCACACAACAAAATGCTTCCACCCTCAGGAGCGGCTGTTTTCAGTGAAGCACCGATCCTCTACCGAGTTTTTCCTTCGAGTTAGGTGGCTGGTTTTCAGGCTGCACGAACCCCCGGGGCAATGCTACTAGCCCCATAACCATGATGTGATTTGTGAGCTGCCTTCTGTACCGACCTGTCTCTACCCCGATTTTACGAAGTGGAACCAGTCCCGTGGCTCTCATCCAAACTAAACTCTAAACTGCTTCCTCCCACAGAGAGGTCATTGGAAGCTAAAACCCTGTTTCTGTACACTGTTGTTTGTTCGAGTTAGAACCCTACCGATTAGACTTCTATGCAAAAGTAGGGCCGCAGTGCATGCTAAGTCAAACACACCGGGAGTCTTGTCCTGCCTTTTGGTGGGGCCTGAGTCTCACTCGTAAGAGCTTTAGACTCCCTTGCAGTGCTCTCACGTACGCACACAACAAAATGCTTCCACCCTCAGGAGCGGCTGTTTTCACTGAAGCACGGATTCTGTACCGAGTTTTTCCTTCGAGTTAGGGGGCGGAATTTCAGCATGCACGCTCCGCGGGGATAGCGCTACTAGCCCCATAACCATGATTTGATTTGTGAGCTGCCATTTGTACGGGCCTGTCTCTACCCCGATTTTACGAAATGGCACCAGTCCCGTGACTCTCATCCACACTACACCCTAAACGGCTTCCTCGCACAAAGAGGTCGTCGGAAGCTAAAACACTGTTTCTCTACACTGTTGTTTCTTCGAGTTAGAATCCTAGCGATTAGACTTCTATGCAAAAGTAGGGCCGCTCTGCTAGCTAAATCATACACACCGGGAGTCTTGCCTTGCCTTGGCTGGGGCCTGAGTCTCACTCGTAAAGGGCTTTGGACTGCCTTGCAGTGCTCTCACGCATGCACACAACAAAATGCTTCCACCCTCAGGAGCGGCTGTTTTTAATGAAGCACAGATCCTCTACCGAGTTTCTCCTTCGAGTTAGGTGACTGGCTTTCTCCCTGCACGCACCGCCGGGGCAATGCTACTGGCCCCATAACCATGATTTGATTTGTGAGCTGCCATTTGTACGGGCCTGTCTCTACCCCGATTTTACGAAATGGCACCAGTCCCGTGACTCTCACCCACACTACACCCTAAACTGCTTCCTCCCACAGAGAGGTCGTCAGAAGCTGAAACACTGTTTCTGTCCACTGTTGTTTCTTCGAGTTAGAATGCTAGCGATTAGACTTCCATGGAAAAGTAGGGCCACTGTGTTAGCTAAATGAAACACACTGGGAGTCTTGTCTTGCCTTTGCTGGGGCCTGAGTCTCACTCGTAAACAGCTTTGGACTCCCTTGCAGTGCTCTCACGCATGCACACAACAAAATGCTTCCACCCTCAGGAGCGGCTGTTTTCAATGAAGCACAGATCCTCTACCGAATTTTTCCTTCGAGTTAGGTGGCTGGTTTTCAGGCTGCACGCACCCGCGGGGCAATGCTAATAGCCCCATAACCACGATGTGATTTGTAAGCTGCCTTCTGTACCGACCTGTCTCTACCCCGATTTTACGAAGTGGAACCAGTCCCGTGGCTCTCACCCAAACTAAACCCTAAACTGCTTCCTCCCACAGAGAGGTCATTGGAAGCTAAAACCCTGTTTCTGTACACTGTTGTTTGTTCGAGTTAGAACCCTACCGATTAGACTTCTATGCAAAAGTAGGGCCTCAGTGCATGCTAGGTCAAACACACCGGGAGTCTTGTCCTGCCTTTTGGTGGGGCCTGAGTCTCACTCGTAAGAGCTTTAGACTCCCTTGCAGTGCTCTCACGCACGCACACAACAAAATGCTTCCACCCTCAGGAGCGGCTGTTTTCGCTGAAGCACGGATTCTCTAGTGAGTTTTTCCTTCGAGTTAGGTGGCTGACTTTCAGCCTGCACGGTCCCCTGGGGCAACGCTACTAGCCCCATAACCATGATGTGATTTGTGAGCTGCCTTCTGTTCCGGCCTTCTCTACCCCGATTTTACGAAATGGAACCCATCCCCAGGCTCTCACCCTCAGTACCCCCTAAACGGCTTCATCCCACAGAGAGGTCGTCGGAAGATAAAACAGTGTTTCTGTACACTGTTGTTTGTTCGACTTAGAATTCTAGCGATTAGACTTCTATGCAAAGTAGGGCCGCTGTGTTAGCTAAATCATACACACTGGGAATCTTGTCTTGCCTTTGCTGGGGCCTGAGTCTCCCTCGTAAAGAGCTTTGGACTCCCTTGCAGTGCTCTCACACATGCACACAACAAAATGCTTCCACCCTCAGGAGTGGCTGTTTTTAATGAAGCACAGATTCTCTACCGAGTTTTTCCTTCGAGTTAGGTGGCTGGCTTTCAGGCTGCACGCACCCCCGGGGCAATCCTACTAGCCCCATAACCATGATTTGATTTGTGAGCTGCCATTTGTACGGGCCTGTCACTAACCCGATTTTATGAACTGGCACAACTCCCGTGACTCTCATCCACACTACACCTTAAACGGCTTCCTCGCACAGAGTGGTCTTCGGAAGCTAAAACACTGTTTCTGTACACTGTTCTTTCTTCCAGTTGGAACGCTTGTGATTCGATTTCCATGCAAAAGTAGGGCCGCAGTGCTAGCTAAAACAAACACACGGGGAGTCTTGTCCTGCCTTTTGCTGGGGCCTGAGTCTCACTCGTAAAAAGCTTTGGACTCCCTTGCAGTGCTCGCACCCACGCACACAACAAAATGCTTCCACCCTCAGTAGCAGCTGTTTTCGCTGAAGCACAGATCCTCTCCGAGTTTTTCCTTCGAGTTAGGTGGCTGGCTTCCAGCCTGCACGCACCCCCGGGGCAACGCTACTAGCCCCATAACCATGATGGAATTTGTCTGCTGCCTTCTGTACCGGCCTGTCTCTAACCTGATTTTACAAAATGGAACCAGTCCCGTGGCTCTCACGCACACTACACCCTAAACGGCTTCCTCCCACAGACAGGTCATCGGATGATAAGACAGTGTTTCTGTACACTGTTGTTTCTTCGAGTTAGAATTCTAGCGATTAGACTTCTATGCAAAAGTAGGGCCGCTGTGCTAGCTAAATCATACACACCGGGAATCTTGTCTTGCCTTTGCTGGGGCCTGAGTCTCACTCGTAAAGAGCTTTGGACTCCCTTGCAGTGCTCTCAAGCATGCACACAACGAAATGCTTCCACCCTCAGGAGTGGCTATTTTTAATGAAGCACAGATCCTCTACCGAGTTTTTCTTTCGAGTTTGGTGGCTGGCTTTCAGGCTGCACGCACCCCCGGGGCAATGCTACTAGCCCCATAACCATGATTTGATGTGTGAGCTGCCATTTGTACGGGCCTGTCTCTAACCCGATTTTATGAAATGGCACAACTCCCGTGACTCTCATCCACACTACACCCTAAACGGCTTCCTCGCACAGAGTGGTCTTCGGAAGCTAAAACACTGTTTCTGTACACTGTTCTTTCTTCCAGTTGGAACGCTTGTGATTCGATTTCCATGCAAAAGTAGGGCCGCAGTGCTAGTTAAAACAAACACACGGGGAGTCTTGTCCTGCCTTTTGCTGGGGCCTGAGTCTCACTCGTAAAAAGCTTTGGACTCCCTTGCAGTGCTCGCACCCACGCACACAACAAAATGCTTCCACCCTCAGTAGCAGCTGTTTTCGCTGAAGCACAGATCCTCTCCGAGTTTTTCCTTCGAGTTAGGTGGCTGGCTTCCAGCCTGCACGCACCCTCGGGGCAACGCTACTACCCCATAACCATGATGGAATTTGTCTGCTGCCTTCTGTACCGGCCTGTCTCTACCCTGATTTTACGAAATGGAACCAGTCCCGTGGCTCTCACGCACACTACACCCTAAACGGCTTCCTCCCACAGACAGGTCATCGGATGATAAGACAGTGTTTCTGTACACTGTTGTTTCTTCGAGTTAGAATTCTAGCGATTAGACTTCTATGCAAAAGTGGGGCCGCTGTGCTAGCTAAATCATACACACCGGGAATCTTGTCTTGCCTTTGCTGGGGCCTCAGTCTCCCTCGTAAAGAGCTTTGGACTCCCTTGCAGTGTTCTCAAGCATGCACACAATAAAATGCTTCCACCCTCAGGAGCGGCTGTTTTCAATGAAGCACAGATCCTCTACCGAGTTTTTCCTTCGAGTTAAGTGGCTGGCTTACAGGCTGCACGCACCCCCGGGGCAATGCTACTAGCCCCATAACCATGATGTGATTTGTGAGCTGCCTTCTGTACCGACCTGTCTCTACCCCGATTTTACGAAGTGGAACCAGTCCCGTGGCTCTCACGAAAACTAAACCCTAAACTGCTTCCTCCCACAGAGAGGTCATTGGAAGCTAAAACCCTGTTTCTGAACACTGTTGTTTGTTCGAGTTAGAACCCTACCGAATAGACTTCTATGCAAAAGTAGGGCCGCAGTGCATGCTAGGTCAAACACACCGGGAGTCTTGTCCTGCCTTTTGGCGGGGCCTGAGTCTCACTCGTAAGAGCTTTTGACTCCCTTGCAGTGCTCTCACGCACGCACACAAGAAAATGCTTCCACCCTCAGGAGCGGCTGTTTTCGCTGAAGCACGGATTCTCTAGCGAGTTTTTCCTTCGAGTTAGGTGGCTGACTTTCAGCCTGCACCGTCCTCTGGGGCAACGCTACTAGCCCTGAAACGATGGTGTGATTTGTGAGCTGCCTTCTGTACTGGCCTGTCTCTACCCCGATTTTACGAAATGGAACCCATCCACAGGCTCTCACCCACAGTACAAGCTAAACTGCTTCCTCCCACAGAGAGGACGTCGGAAGCTAAAACACTGTTTCTGTACACTGTTGTTTCTTCGAGTTAGAACGCTAGTTATTCGACTTCCATGCAAAGGTAGGGCCGCAGTGCTAGCTTAATCAAAGACACGGGGAGTGTTGTTCTGCCTGTTGCTGGGGCCTGAGTCTCACTCGTGAAAAAGTTTGGCATCCCTTTCAGTGCTCTCACGCACGCACACAACAAAATGCTTCCACCCTCAGGAGCGGCTGTTGTCGCTGAAGCACGGATTATCTACCGAGGTTTCCTTCGTGTTAGGTGGCTGACTTTCCGCCTGAACGCTCCCTCGTGGCCACGCTACTAGCCCCATAAACATGATGTGATTTGTGAGCTGCCTTCTGTTCCGGCCTGTCTCTACCACGATTTTACGAAATGGAACCCATCCCCAGGCTCTCACACACAGTACACCCTAAACTGCTTCCTCCCACAGAGAGATCGTCGGAAGCTAAAACACTGTTTCTGTACACTGTTGTTTGTTCGAGTTAGAACGCTACCAATTATACTTCAATGCAAAGGTAAGGCCGCAGTGCATGCTAGGTCAAACACACCGGGAGTCTTGTCCTGCCTTTTGGTGGGGCCTGAGTCTCACTCGTAAGAGCTTTAGACTCCCTTGCAGTGCTCTCACGCACGCACACAACAAAATGCTTCCACCCTAAGGAGCGGCTGTTTTCGCTGAAGCACGGATTCTCTAGCGAGTTTTTCCTTCGAGTTAGGTGGCTGACTTTCAGCCTGCACCGTCCCCTGGGGCAACGCTACTAGCCCCATAACGATGATGTGATTTGTGAGCTGCCTTCTGTACCGGCCTGCCGCTACACCGATTTTACGAAATGGAACTCATCCCCAGGCTCTCACCCACAGTACACCCTAAACGGCTTCCTCCCATAGAGAGGTCGTCGGAAGATAAAACAGTGTTTCTGTACACTGTTGTTTCTTCGAGTTAGAATCCTAGCGATTAGACTTCTATGCAAAAGCAGGGCCGCTGTGCTAGCTAACTCATACACACCGGGAGTCCTGTCCTGCCCTTTGATGGGGTTTGAGTCTCACTCGTCAAAAGCTTTGGTCTCCCTTGCAGTCCTCTCACGCACGTACACAACAAAATGCTTCCACCCTCACGAGCGGCTGTTTTCAATGAAGCACGGATTCTCTACCGAGTTTTTCCTTCGAGTTAGGTCACTGATTTTCAGCCTGCACGAGCCTCAGGGGCATCGCTGCTAGCCCCGAAACGATGGTGTGATTTGTGAGCTGCCTTCTGTGCCGGCGTGTCTCTACCCGGATTTTACGAAATGGAACCCATCCGCAGGCTCTCACCCACAGTACACGCTAAACTGCTTCCTCCCACAGAGAGGTCGTCGGAAGCTAAAACACTGTTTCTCTACACTGTTGTTTCTTCGAGTTAGAACGCTAGTTATTCGACTTCCATGCAAAGGTAGGGCCGCAGTGCTAGCTTAATCGAAGACACGGGGAGTCTTGTCCTGCCTTTTCCTTGGGCCTGAGTCTCACTCGTAAAAGTTTTGGACTCCCTAGCTGTGCTCTCAAGCACGCACACAACAAAATGCTTCCACCCTCAGGAGCGGCTGTTTTCGCTGAAGCACGGATTCTGTACCGAGTTTTTCCTTCGAGTTAGGTGGCTGAATTTCAGCCTGCACGCTCCGCGGGGGCAGCGCTACTAGCCCCATAACCATGATTTGATTTGTGAGCTGCCATTTGTACGGGCCTGTCTCTACCCCGATTTTACGAAATGGCACCAGTCCCGTGACTCTCACCCACACTACACCCTAAACTGCTTCCTCCCACAGAGAGGTCGTCAGAAGCTAAAACACTGTTTCTGTCCACTGTTGTTTCTTCGAGTTAGAATGCTAGCGATTAGACTTCCATGCAAAAGTAGGGCCCCTGTGTTAGCTAAATGAAACACACTGGGAGTCTTGTCTTGCCTTTGCTGGGGCCTGAGTCTCACTCGTAAAGAGCTTTGGACTCCCTTGCAGTGCTCTCACGCATGCACACAACAAAATGCTTCCACCCTCAGGAGCGGCTGTTTTCAATGAAGCACAGATCCTCTACCGAGTTTTTCCTTCGAGTTAGGTGGCTGGTGTTCAGGCTGCACGCACCCCCGGGGCAATGCTACTAGCCCCATAACCATGATGTGATTTGTGAGCTGCCTTCTGTACCGACCTGTCTCTACCCCGATTTTACGAAGTGGAACCAGTCCCGTGGCTCTCACCCAAACTAAACCCTAAACTGCTTCCTCCCACAGAGAGGTCATTGGAAGCTAAAACCCTGTTTCTGTACACTGTTGTTTGTTCGAGTTAGAACCCTACCGATTAGACTTCTATGCAAAAGTAGGGCCGCAGTGCATGCTAGGTCAAACACACCGGGAGTCTTGTCCTGCCTTTTGGTGGGGCCTGAGTCTCACTCGTAAGAGCTTTAGACTCCCTTGCAGTGCTCTCACGCACGCACACAACAAAATGCTTCCACCCTCAGGAGCGGCTGTTTTCAATGAAGCACGGATTCTCTACGGAGTTTTTCCTTCGAGTTAGGTCGCTGACTTTCAGCCTGCACGAGCCTCAGGGGCAACGCTGCTAGCCCCGAAACGATGGTGTGATTTGTGAGCTGCCTTCTGTACTGGCCTGTCTCTACCCCGATTTTACCAAATGGAACCCATCCACAGGCTCTCACCCACAGTACACGCTAAACTGCTTCCTCCCACAGAGAGGTCGTCGGAAGCTAAAACACTGTTTCTGTACACTGTTGTTTCTTCGAGTTAGAACGCTAGTTATTCGACTTCCATGCAAAGGTAGGGCCGCAGTGCTAGCTTAATCAAAGACACGGGGAGTGTTGTTCTGCCTTTTGCTGGGGCCTGAGTCTCACTCGTGAAAAAGTTTGGAATCCCTTTCAGTGTTCTCACGCACGCACACAACAAAATGCTTCCGCCCTCAGGAGCGGCTGTTGTCGCTGAAGCACGGATTATCTACCGAGGTTTCCTTCGTGTTAGGTGGCTGACTTTCCGCCTGAACTCTCCCTCGTGGCCACGCTACTAGCCCCATAAACATGATGTGATTTGTGAGCTGCCTTCTGTTCCGGCCTGTCTCTACCACGATTTTACGAAATGGAACCCATCCCCAGGCTCTCACACACAGTACACCCTAAACTGCTTCCTCCCACAGAGAGATCGTCGGAAGCTAAAACACTGTTTCTGTACACTGTTGTTTGTTCGAGTTAGAATGCTACCGATTAGACTTCAATGCAAAAGTAAGGCCGCAGTGCATGCTAGGTCAAACACACCGGGAGTCTTGTCCTGCCTTTTGGTGGGGCCTGAGTCTCACTCGTAAGAGCTTTAGACTCCCTTGCAGTGCTCTCACGCACGCACACAACAAAATGCTTCCACCCTAAGGAGCGGCTGTTTTCGCTGAAGCACGGATTCTCTAGCGAGTTTTTCCTTCGAGTTAGGTGGCTTACTTTCAGCCTGCACCGTCCCCTGGGGCAACGCTACTAGCCCCATAACGATGATGTGATTTGTGAGCTGCCTTCTGTACCGGCCTGCCGCTACACCGATTTTACGAAATGGAACTCATCCCCAGGCTCTCACCCACAGTACACCCTAAACGGCTTCCTCCCATAGAGAGGTCGTCGGAAGATAAAACAGTGTTTCTGTACACTGTTGTTTCTTCGAGTTAGAATCCTAGCGATTAGACTTCTATGCAAAAGCAGGGCCGCTGTGCTAGCTAACTCATACACACCGGGAGTCTTGTCCTGCCCTTTGATGGGGTTTGAGTCTCACTCGTAAAAAGCTTTGGTCTCCCTTGCAGTCCCCTCACGCACGTACACAACAAAATGCTTCCACCCTCAGGAGCGGCTGTTTTCAATGAAGCACGGATTCTCTACCGAGTTTTTCCTTCGAGTTAGGTCACTGACTTTCAGCCTGCACGAGCCTCAGGGGCAACGCTGCTAGCCCCGAAACGATGGTGTGATTTGTGAGCTGCCTTCTATACCGGCCTGTCTCTACCCGGATTTTACGAAATGGAACCCATCCGCAGGCTCTCACCCACAGTACACGCTAAACTGCTTCCTCCCACAGAGAGGTCGTCGGAAGCTAAAACACTGTTTCTCTACACTGTTGTTTCTTCGAGTTAGAACGCTAGTTATTCGACTTCCATGCAAAGGTAGGGCCGCAGTGCTAGCTTAATCGAAGACACGGGGAGTCTTGTCCTGCCTTTTCCTTGGGCCTGAGTCTCACTCGTAAAAGTTTTGGACTCCCTAGCTGTGCTCTCAAGCACGCACACAACACAATGCTTCCATCCTCAGGAGCGGCTGTTTTCGCTGAAGCACGGATTCTGTACCGAGTTTTTCCTTCGAGTTAGTTGGCTGAATTTCAGCCTGCACGCTCCGCGGGGGCAGCGCTACTAGCCCCATAACCATGATTTGATTTGTGAGCTGCCATTTGTACGGGCCTGTCTCTACCCCGATTTTACGAAATGGCACCAGTCCCGTGACTCTCACCCACACTACACCCTAAACTGCTTCCTCCCACAGAGAGGTCGTCAGAAGCTAAAACACTGTTTCTGTCCACTGTTGTTTCTTCGAGTTAGAATGCTAGCGATTAGACTTCCATGCAAAAGTAGGGCCCCTGTGTTAGCTAAATGAAACACACTGGGAGTCTTGTCTTGCCTTTGCTGGGGCCTGAGTCTCACTCGTAAAGAGCTTTGGACTCCCTTGCAGTGCTCTCACGCATGCACACAACAAAATGCTTCCACCCTCAGGAGCGGCTGTTTTCAATGAAGCACAGATCCTCTACCGAGTTTTTCCTTCGAGTTAGGTGGCTGGTGTTCAGGCTGCACGCACCCCCGGGGCAATGCTACTAGCCCCATAACCATGATGTGATTTGTGAGCTGCCTTCTGTACCGACCTGCCTCTACCCCGATTTTACGAAGTGGAACCAGTCCCGTGGCTCTCACCCAAACTAAACCCTAAACTGCTTCCTCCCACAGAGAGGTCATTGGAAGCTAAAACCCTGTTTCTGTACACTGTTGTTTGTTCGAGTTAGAACCCTACCGATTAGACTTCTATGCAAAAGTAGGGCCACAGTGCATGCTAGGTCAAACACACCGGGAGTCTTGTCCTGCCTTTTGGTGGGGCCTGAGTCTCACTCGTAAGAGCTTTAGACTCCCTTGCAGTGCTCTCACGCACGCACACAACAAAATGCTTCCACCCTCAGGAGCGGCTGTTTTCAATGAAGCACGGATTCTCTACGGAGTTTTTCCTTCGAGTTAGGTCGCTGACTTTCAGCCTGCACGAGCCTCAGGGGCAACGCTGCTAGCCCCGAAACGATGGTGTGATTTGTGAGCTGCCTTCTGTACTGGCCTGTCTCTACCCCGATTTTACGAAATGGAACCCATCCACAGGCTCTCACCCACAGTACACGCTAAACTGCTTCCTCCCACAGAGAGGTCGTCGGAAGCTAAAACACTGTTTCTGTACACTGTTGTTTCTTCGAGTTAGAACGCTAGTTATTCGACTTCCATGCAAAGGTAGGGCCGTAGTGCTAGCTTAATCAAAGACACGGGGAGTGTTGTTCTGCCTTTTGCTGGGGCCTGAGTCTCACTCGTGAAAAAGTTTGGAATCCCTTTCAGTGCTCTCACGCACGCACACAACAAAATGCTTCCGCCCTCAGGAGCGGCTGTTGTCGCTCAAGCACGGATTATCTACCGAGGTTTCCTTCGTGTTAGGTGGCTGACTTTCCGCCTGAACGCTCCCTCGTGGCCACGCTACTAGCCCCATAAACATGATGTGATTTGTGAGCTGCCTTCTGTTCCGGCCTGTCTCTACCACGATTTTACGAAATGGAACCCATCCCCAGGCTCTCACACACAGTACACCCTAAACTGCTTCCTCCCACAGAAAGATCGTCGGAAGCTAAAACCCTGTTTCTGTACACTGTTGTTTGTTCGAGTTAGAACGCTACCGATTAGACTTCAATGCAAAGGTAAGGCCGCAGTGCATGCTAGGTCAAACACACCGGGAGTCTTGTCCTGCCTTTTGGTGGGGCCTGAGTCTCACTCGTAAGAGCTTTAGACTCCCTTGCAGTGCTCTCACGCACGCACACAACAAAAGGCTTCCACCCTAAGGAGCGGCTGTTTTCGCTGAAGCACGGATTCTCTAGCGAGTTTTTCCTTCGAGTTAGGTGGCTGACTTTCAGCCTGCACCGTCCCCTGGGGCAACGCTACTAGCCCCATAACGATGATGTGATTTGTGAGCTGCCTTCTGTACCGGCCTGCCGCTACACCGATTTTACGAAATGGAACTCATCCCCAGGCTCTCACCCACAGTACACCCTAAACGGCTTCCTCCCATAGAGAGGTCGTCGGAAGATAAAACAGTGTTTCTGTACACTGTTGTTTCTTCGAGTTAGAATCCTAGCGATTAGACTTCTATGCAAAAGCAGGGCCGCTGTGCTAGCTAACTCATACACACCGGGAGTCTTGTCCTGCCCTTTGATGGGGTTTGAGTCTCACTCGTCAAAAGCTTTGGTCTCCCTTGCAGTCCTCTCACGCACGTACACAACAAAATGCTTCCACCCTCAGGAGCGGCTGTTTTCAATGAAGCACGGATTCTCTACCGAGTTTTTCCTTCGAGTTAGGTCACTGACTTTCAGCCTGCACGAGCCTCAGGGGCAACGCTGCTAGCCCCGAAACGATGGTGTGATTTGTGAGCTGCCTTCTGTACCGGCCTGTCTCTACCCGGATTTTACGAAATGGAACCCATCCGCAGGCTCTCACCCACAGTACACGCTAAACTGCTTCCTCGCACAGAGAGGTCGTCGGAAGCTAAAACACTGTTTCTCTACACTGTTGTTTCTTCGAGTTAGAACGCTAGTTATTCGACTTCCATGCAAAGGTAGGGCCGCAGTGCTAGCTTAATCGAAGACACGGGGAGTCTTGTCCTGCCTTTTCCTTGGGCCTGAGTCTCACTCGTAAAAGTTTTGGACTCCCTAGCTGTGCTCTCAAGCACGCACACAACAAAATGCTTCCACCCTCAGGAGCGGCTGTTTTCGCTGAAGCACGGATTCTGTACCGAGTTTTTCCTTCGAGTTAGGTGGCTGAATTTCAGCCTGCACGCTCCGCGGGGGCAGCGCTACTAGCCCCATAACCATGATTTGATTTGTGAGCTGCCATTTGTACGGGCCTGTCTCTACCCCGATTTTACGAAATGGCACCAGTCCCGTGACTCTCACCCACACTACACCCTAAACTGCTTCCTCCCACAGAGAGGTCGTCAGAAGCTAAAACACTGTTTCTGTCCACTGTTGTTTCTTCGAGTTAGAATGCTAGCGATTAGACTTCCATGCAAAAGTAGGGCCCCTGTGTTAGCTAAATGAAACACACTGGGAGTCTTGTCTTGCCTTTGCTGGGGCCTGAGTCTCACTCGTAAAGAGCTTTGGACTCCCTTGCAGTGCTCTCACGCATGCACACAACAAAATGCTTCCACCCTCAGGAGCGGCTGTTTTCAATGAAGCACAGATCCTCTACCGAGTTTTTCCTTCGAGTTAGGTGGCTGGTGTTCAGGCTGCACGCACCCCCGGGGCAATGCTACTAGCCCCATAACCATGATGTGATTTGTGAGCTGCCTTCTGTACCGACCTGTCTCTACCCCGATTTTACGAAGTGGAACCAGTCCCGTGGCTCTCACCCAAACTAAACCCTAAACTGCTTCCTCCCACAGAGAGGTCATTGGAAGCTAAAACCCTGTTTCTGTACACTGTTGTTTGTTCGAGTTAGAACCCTACCGATTAGACTTCTATGCAAAAGTAGGGCCGCAGTGCATGCTAGGTCAAACACACCGGGAGTCTTGTCCTGCCTTTTGGTGGGGCCTGAGTCTCACTCGTAAGAGCTTTAGACTCCCTTGCAGTGCTCTCACGCACGCACACAACAAAATGCTTCCACCCTCAGGAGCGGCTGTTTTCAATGAAGCACGGATTCTCTTCGGAGTTTTTCCTTCTAGTTAGGTCGCTGACTTTCAGCCTGCACGAGCCTCAGGGGCAACGCTGCTAGCCCCAAAACGATGGTGTGATTTGTGAGCTGCCTTTTGTACTGGCCTGTCTCTACCCCGATTTTACGAAATGGAACCCATCCACAGGCTCTCACCCACAGTACACGCTAAACTGCTTCCTCCCACAGAGAGGTCGTCGGAAGCTAAAACACTGTTTCTGTACACTGTTGTTTCTTCGAGTTAGAACGCTAGTTATTCGACTTCCATGCAAAGGCAGGGCCGCAGTGCTAGCTTAATCAAAGACACGGGGAGTGTTTTTCTGCCTTTTGCTGGGGCCTGAGTCTCACTCGTGAAAAAGTTTGGAATCCCTTTCAGTGCTCTCACGCACGCACACAACAAAATGCTTCCACCCTCAGGAGCGGCTGTTGTCGCTGAAGCACGGATTATCTACCGAGGTTTCCTTCGTGTTAGGTGGCTGACTTTCCGCCTGAACGCTCCCTCGTGGCCACGCTACTAGCCCCATAAACATGATGTGATTTGTGAGCTGCCTTCTGTTCCGGCCTGTCTCTACCACGATTTTACGAAATGGAGCCCATCCCCAGGCTCTCACACACAGTACACCCTAAACTGCTTCCTCCCACAGAGAGATCGTCGGAAGCTAAAACACTGTTTCTGTACACTGTTGTTTGTTCGAGTTAGAACGCTACCGATTATACTTCAATGCAAAGGTAAGGCCGCAGTGCATGCTAGGTCAAACACACCGGGAGTCTTGTCCTGCCTTTTGGTGGGGCCTGAGTCTCACTCGTAAGAGCTTTAGACTCCCTTGCAGTGCTCTCATGCACGCACACAACAAAAGGCTTCCACCCTAAGGAGCGGCTGTTTTCGCTGAAGCACGGATTCTCTAGCGAGTTTTTCCTTCGAGTTAGGTGGCTGACTTTCCCCCTACACCGTCCCCTGGGTCAACGCTACTAGCCCCATAACGATGATGTGATTTGTGAGCTGCCTTCTGTACCGGCCTGCCGCTACACCGATTTTACGAAATGGAACTCATCCCCAGGCTCTCACCCACAGTACACCCTAAACGGCTTCCTCCCATAGAGAGGTCGTCGGAAGATAAAACAGTGTTTCTGTACACTGTTGTTTCTTCGAGTTAGAATCCTAGCGATTAGACTTCTATGCAAAAGCAGGGCCGCTGTGCTAGCTAACTCATACACACCGGGAGTCTTGTCCTGCCCTTTGATGGGGTTTGAGTCTCACTCGTAAAAAGCTTTGGTCTCCCTTGCAGTCCTCTCACGCACGTACACAACAAAATGCTTCCACCCTCAGGAGCGGCTGTTTTCAATGAAGCACGGATTCTCTACCAAGTTTTTCCTTCGAGTTAGGTCACTGACTTTCAGCCTGCACGAGCCTCAAGGGCAACGCTGCTAGCCTCGAAACGATGGTGTGATTTGTGAGCTGCCTTCTGTACCGGCCTGTCTCTACCCGGATTTTACGAAATGGAACCCATCCGCAGGCTCTCACCCACAGTACACGCTAAACTGCTTCCTCCCACAGAGAGGTCGTCGGAAGCTAAAACACTGTTTCTCTACACTGTTGTTTCTTCGAGTTAGAACGCTAGTTATTCGACTTCCATGCAAAGGTAGGGCCGCAGTGCTAGCTTAATTGAAGACACGGGGAGTCTTGTCCTGCCTTTTCCTTGGGCCTGAGTCTCACTCGTAAAAGTTTTGGACTCCCTAGCTGTGCTCTCAAGCATGCGCACAACAAAATGCTTCCACCCTCAGGAGCAGCTGTTTTCGCTGAAGCACGGATTCTGTACCGAGTTTTTCCTTCGAGTTAGGTGGCTGAATTTCAGCCTGCACGCTCCGCGGGGGCAGCGCTACTAGCCCCATAACCATGATTTGATTTGTGAGCTGCCATTTGTACGGGCCTGTCTCTACCCCGATTTTACGAAATGGCACCAGTCCCGTGACTCTCACCCACACTACACCCTAAACTGCTTCCTCCCACAGAGAGGTCGTCAGAAGCTAAAACACTGTTTCTGTCCACTGTTGTTTCTTCGAGTTAGAATGCTAGCGATTAGACTTCCATGCAAAAGTAGGGCCCCTGTGTTAGCTAAATGAAACACACTGGGAGTCTTGTCTTGCCTTTGCTGGGGCCTGAGTCTCACTCGTAAAGAGCTTTGGACTCCCTTGCAGTGCTCTCACGCATGCACACAACAAAATGCTTCCACCCTCAGGAGCGGCTGTTTTCAATGAAGCACAGATCCTCTACCGAGTTTTTCCTTCGAGTTAGGTGGCTTCGAGTTAGAATCCTAGCGATTAGACTTCTATGCAAAAGCAGGGCCGCTGTGCTAGCTAACTCATACACACCGGGAGTCTTGTCCTGCCCTTTGATGGGGTTTGAGTCTCACTCGTAAAAAGCTTTGGTCTCCCTTGCAGTCCTCTCACGCACGTACAAAACAAAATGCTTCCACCCTCAGGAGCGGCTGTTTTCAATGAAGCACGGATTCTCTACCGAGTTTTTCCTTCGAGTTAGGTCACTGACTTTCAGCCTGCACGAGCCTCAGGGGCAACGCTGCTAGCCCCGAAACGATGGTGTGATTTGTGAGCTGCCTTCTGTACCGGCCTGTCTCTACCCCGATTTTACGAAATGGAACCCATCCGCAGGCTCTCACCCACAGTACACGCTAAACTGCTTCCTCCCACCGAGAGGTCGTCGGAAGCTAAAACACTGTTTCTGTACACTGTTGTTTCTTCGAGTTAGAACGCTAGTTATTCGACTTCCATGCAAAGGTAGGGCCGCAGTGCTAGCTTAATCGAAGACACGGGGAGTCTTGTCCTGCCTTTTCCTTGGGCCTGAGTCTCACTCGTAAAAGTTTTGGACTCCCTAGCTGTGCTCTCAAGCACGCACACAACAAAATGCTTCCACCCTCAGGAGCGGCTGTTTTCGCTGAAGCACGGATTCTGTACCGAGTTTTTCCTTCGAGTTAGGTGGCTGAATTTCAGCCTCCACGCTCCGCGGGGGCAGCGCTACTAGCCCATAACCATGATTTGATTTGTGAGCTGCCATTTGTACGGGCCTGTCTCTACCCCGATTTTACGAAATGGCACCAGTCCCGTGACTCTCACCCACACTACACCCTAAACTGCTTCCTCCCACAGAGAGGTCGTCGGAAGCTGAAACTCTGTTTCTGTACACTGTTGTTTCTTCGAGTTAGAATGCTAGCGATTAGACTTCCATGCAAAAGTAGGGCCACTGTGCTAGCTAAATGAAACACACCGGGAGTCTTGTCTTGCCTTTGCTGGGGCCTGAGTCTCACTCGTAAAGAGCTTTGGACTCCCTTGCAGTGCTGTCACGCATGCACACAACAAAATGCTTCCACCCTCAGGAGCGGCTGTTTTCAATGAAGCACAGATCGTCTACCGAGTTTTTCCTTCGAGTTAGGTGGCTCGCTTTCAGCCTGCACGCACCCCCGGGGCAATGCTACTAGCCCCATAACCATGATGTGATTTGTGAGCTGCCTTCTGTACCGACCTGTCTCTACCCCGATTTTACGAAATGGAACCAGTCCCGTGGCTCTCACCCAAACTAAACCCTAAACTTCTTCCTCCCACAGAGAGGTCATTGGAAGCTAAAACCCTGTTTCTGTACACTGTTGTTTGTTCGAGTAGAACCCTATTGATTAGACTTCAATGCAAAAGTAGGGCCGCTGTGCTAGCTTAGTCAAACACATGGGGAGTGTTGTTCTGCCTTTTGCTGGGGCCTGAGTCTCACTCGTGAAAAGGTTTGGAATCCCTTTCAGTGCTCTCACGCACACACACAACAAAATGATTCCGATCTCAGGAGCGGCTGTTGTCGCTGAAGCACGGATTCTCTACCGAGGTTTCCTTCCTGTTAGGTGGCTGACTTTCAGCCTGCACGGTCCCCTGGGGCAACGCTACTAGCCCCATAACCATGATGGAATTTGTCTGCTGCCTTCTGTACCGGCCTGTCTCTACCCTGATTTTACAAAATGGAACCAGTCCCGTGGCTCTCACGCACACTACACCCTAAACGGCTTCCTCCCACAGACAGGTCATCGGATGATAAAACAGTGTTTCTGCACACTGTTGTTTCTTCGAGTTAGAATTCTAGCGATTAGACTTCTATGCAAAAGTAGGGCCGCTGTGCTAGCTAAATCATACACACCGGGAATCTTGTCTTGCCTTTGCTGGGGCCTGAGTCTCCCTCGTAAAGAGCTTTGGACTCCCTTGCAGTGCTCTCAAGCATGCACACAACAAAATGCTTCCACCCTCAGGAGCGGCTGTTTTTAATGAAGCACAGATTCTCTACCGAGTTTTTCCTTCGAGTTAGGTGGCTGGCTTTCAGGCTGCATGCACCCCCGGGGCAATGCTACTAGCCCCATAACCATGATTTGATTTGTGAGCTGCCATTCGTACGGGCCTGTCTCTACCCCGATTTTACGAAATGGCACAAGTCCCGTGACTCTCATCCACACTATACCCTAAACAGCTTCCTCGCACAGAGAGGTCTTTGGAAGCTAAAACACTGTTTCTGTACACTCTTCTTTCTTCCAGTTGGAACGCTTGCGATTAGATTTCCATGGAAAAGTAGGGCCGCAGTGCTATCTAAAACAAACACACGGGGAGTCTTGTCCTACCTTTTGCTGGGGCCTGAGTCTCACTCGTAAAAAGCTTTGTACTCCCTTAGAGTGATCGCACACACGCACACAACAAAATGCTTCCACCCTCAGGAGCGGCTGTTTTCACTGAAGCACGGATTCTGTACCGAGTTTTTCCTTCGAGTTAGGGGGCGGAATTTCAGCCTGCACGCTCCGCGGGGGCAGCGCTACTAGCCCCATAACCATAATTTGATTTGTGAGCTGCCATTTGTACGGGCCTGTCTCTACCCCGATTTTACGAAATGGCACCAGTCCCGTGACTCTCATCCACACTACACCCTAAACGGCTTCCTCGCACAAAGAGGTCGTCGGAAGCTAAAACACTGTTTTGCTACACTGTTGTTTCTTCGAGTTAGAATCCTAGCGATTAGACTTCTATGCAAAAGTAGGGCCGCTCTGCTAGCTAAATCATACACACCGGGAGTCTTGCCTTGCCTTGGCTGGGGCCTGAGTCTCACTCGTAAAGAGCTTTGGACTGCCTTGCAGTGCTCTCACGCATGCACACAACAAAATGCTTCCACCCTCAGGAGCGGCTGTTTTTAATGAAGCACAGATCCTCTACCGAGTTTCTCCTTCGAGTTAGGTGAATGGCTTTCACCCTGCACGCACCGCCGGGGCAATGCTACTAGCCCCATAACCATGATTTGATTTGTGAGCTGCCATTTGTACGGGCCTGTCTCTACCCCGATTTTACGAAATGGCACCAGTCCCGTGACTCTCACCCACACTACACCCTAAACTGCTTCCTCCCACAGAGAGGTCGTTAGAAGCTAAAACACTGTTTCTGTCCACTGTTGTTTCTTCGAGTTAGAATGCTAGCGATTAGACTTCCATGCAAAAGTAGGGCCACTGTGTTAGCTAAATGAAACACACTGGGAGTCTTGTCTTGCCTTTGCTGGGGCCTGAGTCTCACTCGTAAAGAGCTTTGGACTCCCTTGCAGTGCTCTCACGCATGCACACAACAAAATGCTTCCACCCTCAGGAGCGGCTGTTTTCAATGAAGCACAGATCCTCTACCGAGTTTTTCCTTCGAGTTAGGTGGCTGGTGTTCAGGCTGCACGCACCCCCAGGGCAATGCTACTAGCCCCATAACCATGATGTGATTTGTGAGCTGCCTTCTGTACCGACCTGTCTCTACCCCGATTTTACGAACTGGAACCAGTCCCGTGGCTCTCACCCAAACTAAACCCTAAACTGCTTCCTCCCACAGAGAGGTCATTGGAAGCTAAAACCCTGTTTCTGTACACCGTTGTTTGTTTGAGTTAGAACCCTACCGATTAGTCTTCTATGCAAAAGTAGGGCCGCAGTGCATGCTAGGTCAAACACACCGGGAGTCTTGTCCTGCCTTTTGGTGGGGCCTGAGTCTCACTCGTAAGAGCTTTAGACTCCCTTGCAGTGCTCTCACGCACGCACACAACAAAATGCTTCCACCCTCAGGAGCGGCTGTTTTCGCCGAAGCACGGATTCTCTAGTGAGTTTTTCCTTCGAGTTAGGTGGCTGACTTTCAGCCTGCACGGTCCCCTGGGGCAACGCTACTAACCCCATAACCATGATGTGATTTGTGAGCTGCCTTCTGTTCCGGCCTGTCTCTACCCCGATTTTACGAACTGGAACTCATCCCCAGGCTCTCACCCACAGTACACCCTAAACGGCTTCCTCCCATAGAGAGGTCGTCGGAAGATAAAACAGTGTTTCTATACACTGTTGTTTCTTCGAGTTAGAATTCTAGCGATTAGACTCCTATGCAAAAGTAGGGCCGCTGTGCTAGGTAAATCATACACACCGGGAGTCTTGCCTTGCCTTGGCTGGGGCCTGAGTCTCACTCGTAAAGGGCTTTGGACTCCCTTGCAGTGCTCTCACGCATGCACACAACAAAATGCTTCCACCCTCAGGAGTGGCTGTTTTTAATGAAGCACAGATCCTCTACCGAGTTTTTCCTTCGAGTTTGGTGCCTGGCTGTCAGGCTGCACGCAACCCCGGGGCAATGCTACTAGCCCCATAACCATGATTGGATTTGTGAGCTGCCATTTGTACGGTCCTGTCTCTACCCCGATTTTACGAAATGGAACTCATCCCCAGGCTCTCACCCACAGTACACCCTAAACGGCTTCCTCCCACAGAGAGGTCGTCGGAAGATAAAACAGTGTTTCTGTACACGGTTGTTACTTCGAGTTAGAATTCTAGCGATTAGACTTCTATGCAGAAGTAGGGCCGCTGTGCTAGCTAAATCATACACCCCGGGACTCTTGTCCTCCCCTTTGATGGGGTTTGAGTCTCACTCGTAAAAAGCTTTGGTCTCCCTTGCAGTGCTCTCACGCACGTACACAACAGAATGCTTCCACCCTCAGGAGCGGCTGTTTTCAATGAAGCACGGATTCTCTATGGAGTTTTTCCTTCGAGTTAGGTCGCTGACTTTCAGCCTGCACGAGCCTCAGGGGCAACGCTGCTAGCCCCGAAACGATGGTGTGATTTGTGAGCTGCCTTCTGTACTGGCCTGTCTCTACCCCGATTTTACGAAATGGAACCCATCCGCAGGCTCTCACCCACAGTACACGCTAAACTGCTTCCTCCCACAGAGAGGTCGTCGGAAGCTAAAACACTGTTTCTGTACACTGTTGTTTCTTCGAGTTAGAACGCTAGTTATTCGACTTCCATGCAAAGGTAGGGCCGCAGTGCTAGCTTAATCAAAGACACGGGGAGTGTTCTGCCTTTGGCTGGGGCCTGAGTCTCACTCGTGAAAAAGTTTGGAATCCCTTTCAGTGCTCTCACGCACGCACACAACAAAATGCTTCCGCCCTCAGGAGCGGCTGTTGTCGCTGAAGCACGGATTATCTACCGAGGTTTCCTTCGTGTTAGGTGGCTGACTTTCTGCCTGAATGCTCCCTCGTGGCCACGCTACTAGCCCCATAAACATGATGTGATTTGTGAGCTGCCTTCTGTTCCGGCCTGTCTCTACCACGATTTTACGAAATGGAGCCCATTCCCAGGCTCTCACACACAGTACACCCTAAACTGCTTCCTCCCACAGAGAGATCGTCGGAAGCTAAAACACTGTTTTTGTACACTGTTGTTTGTTCGAGTTAGAACGCTACCGATTAGACTTCAATGCAAAAGTAAGGCCGCAGTGCATGCTAGGTCAAACACACCGGGAGTCTTGTCCTGCCTTTTGGTGGGGCCTGAGTCTCACTCGTAAGAGCTTTAGACTCCCTTGCAGTGTTCTCACGCACGCACACAACAAAATGCTTCCACCCTCAGGAGCGGCTGTTTTTGCTGAAGCACGGATTCTCTAGCGAGTTTTTCCTTGGAGTTAGGTGGCTGACTTTCAGCCTGCACCGTCCCCTGGGGCAACGCTACTAGCCCCATAACGATGATGTGATTTGTGAGCTGCCTTCTGTACCGGCCTGCCGCTACACCGATTTTACGAAATGGAACTCATCCCCAGGCTCTCACCCACAGTACACCCTAAACGGCTTCCTCCCATAGAGAGGTCGTCGGAAGATAAAACAGTGTTTCTGTACACTGTTGTTTCTTCGAGTTAGAATCCTAGCGATTAGACTTCTATGCAAAAGCAGGGCCGCTGTGCTAGCTAACTCATACACACCGGGAGTCTTGTCCTGCCCTTTGATGGGGTTTGAGTCTCACTCGTAAAAAGCTTTGGTCTCCCTTGCAGTGCTCTCACGCACGTACACAACAAAATGCTTCCACCCTCAGGAGCGGCTGTTTTCAATGAAGCACGGATTCTCTACCGAGTTTTTCCTTCGAGTTAGGTCACTGACTTTCAGCCTGCACGAGCCTCAGGGGCAACGCTGCTAGCCCCGAAACGATGGTGTGATTTGTGAGCTGCCTTCTGTACCGGCCTGTCTCTACCCGGATTTTACGAAATGGAACCCATCCGCAGGCTCTCACCCACAGTACACGCTAAACTGCTTCCTCCCACAGAGAGGTCGTCGGAAGCTAAAACACTGTTTCTCTACACTGTTGTTTCTTCGAGTTAGAACGCTAGTTATTCGACTTCCATGCAAAGGTAGGGCCGCAGTGCTAGCTTAATCGAAGACACGGGGAGTCTTGTCCTGCCTTTTCCTTGGGCCTGAGTCTCACTCGTAAAATTTTGGACTCCCTAGCTGTGCTCTCAAGCACGCACACAACAAAATGCTTCCACCCTCAGGAGCGGCTGTTTTCGCTGAAGCACGGATTCTGTACCGAGTTTTTCCTTCGAGTTAGGTGGCTGAATTTCAGCCTGCACGCTCCGCGGGGGCAGCGCTACTAGCCCCATAACCATGATTTGATTTGTGAGCTGCCATTTGTACGGGCCTGTCTCTACCCCGATTTTACGAAATGGCACCAGTCCCGTGACTCTCACCCACACTACACCCTAAACTGCTTCCTCCCACAGAGAGGTCGTCGGAAGCTGAAACTCTGTTTCTGTACACTGTTGTTTCTTCGAGTTAGAATGCTAGCGATTAGACTTCCATGCAAAAGTAGGGCCACTGTGCTAGCTAAATGAAACACACCGGGAGTCTTGTCTTGCCTTTGCTGGGGCCTGAGTCTCACTCGTAAAGAGCTTTGGACTCCCTTGCAGTGCTGTCACGCATGCACACAACAAAATGCTTCCACCCTCAGGAGCGGCTGTTTTCAATGAAGCACAGATCGTCTACCGAGTTTTTCCTTCGAGTTAGGTGGCTCGCTTTCAGCCTGCACGCACCCCCGGGGCAATGCTACTAGCCCCATAACCATGATGTGATTTGTGAGCTGCCTTCTGTACCGACCTGTCTCTACCCCGATTTTACGAAATGGAACCAGTCCCGTGGCTCTCACCCAAACTAAACCCTAAACTTCTTCCTCCCACAGAGAGGTCATTGGAAGCTAAAACCCTGTTTCTGTACACTGTTGTTTGTTCGAGTAGAACCCTATTGATTAGACTTCAATGCAAAAGTAGGGCCGCTGTGCTAGCTTAGTCAAACACATGGGGAGTGTTGTTCTGCCTTTTGCTGGGGCCTGAGTCTCACTCGTGAAAAGGTTTGGAATCCCTTTCAGTGCTCTCACGCACACACACAACAAAATGATTCCGATCTCAGGAGCGGCTGTTGTCGCTGAAGCACGGATTCTCTACCGAGGTTTCCTTCCTGTTAGGTGGCTGACTTTCAGCCTGCACGGTCCCCTGGGGCAACGCTACTAGCCCCATAACCATGATGGAATTTGTCTGCTGCCTTCTGTACCGGCCTGTCTCTACCCTGATTTTACAAAATGGAACCAGTCCCGTGGCTCTCACGCACACTACACCCTAAACGGCTTCCTCCCACAGACAGGTCATCGGATGATAAAACAGTGTTTCTGTACACTGTTGTTTCTTCGAGTTAGAATTCTAGCGATTAGACTTCTATGCAAAAGTAGGGCCGCTGTGCTAGCTAAATCATACACACCGGGAATCTTGTCTTGCCTTTGCTGGGGCCTGAGTCTCCCTCGTAAAGAGCTTTGGACTCCCTTGCAGTGCTCTCAAGCATGCTCACAACAAAATGCTTCCACCCTCAGGAGCGGCTGTTTTTAATGAAGCACAGATTCTCTACCGAGTTTTTCCTTCGAGTTAGGTGGCTGGCTTTCAGGCTGCATGCACCCCCGGGGCAATGCTACTAGCCCCATAACCATGATTTGATTTGTGAGCTGCCATTCGTACGGGCCTGTCTCTACCCCGATTTTACGAAATGGCACAAGTCCCGTGACTCTCATCCACACTATACCCTAAACAGCTTCCTCGCACAGAGAGGTCTTTGGAAGCTAAAACACTGTTTCTGTACACTCTTCTTTCTTCCAGTTGGAACGCTTGCGATTACATTTCCATGGAAAAGTAGGGCCGCAGTGCTATCTAAAACAAAAACACGGGGAGTCTTGTCCTACCTTTTGCTGGGGCCTGAGTCTCACTCGTAAAGGCTTTGTACTCCCTTACAGTGATCGCACACACGCACACAACAAAATGCTTCCACCCTCAGGAGCGGCTGTTTTCACTGAAGCACGGATTCTGTACCGAGTTTTTCCTTCGAGTTAGGGGGCGGAATTTCAGCCTGCACGCTCCGCGGGGGCAGCGCTACTAGCCCCATAACCATGATTTGATTTGTGAGCTGCCATTTGTACGGGCCTGTCTCTACCCCGATTTTACGAAATGGCACCAGTCCCGTGACTCTCATCCACACTACACCCTAAACGGCTTCCTCGCACAAAGAGGTCGTCGGAAGCTAAAACACTGTTTTGCTACACTGTTGTTTCTTCGAGTTAGAATCCTAGCGATTAGACTTCTATGCAAAAGTAGGGCCGCTCTGCTAGCTAAATCATACACACCGGGAGTCTTGCCTTGCCTTGGCTGGGGCCTGAGTCTCACTCGTAAAGAGCTTTGGACTGCCTTGCAGTGCTCTCACGCATGCACACAACAAAATGCTTCCACCCTCAGGAGCGGCTGTTTTTAATGAAGCACAGATCCTCTACCGAGTTTCTCCTTCGAGTTAGGTGAATGGCTTTCACCCTGACCGCACCGCCGGGGCAATGCTACTAGCCCCATAACCATGATTTGATTTGTGAGCTGCCATTTGTACGGGCCTGTCTCTACCCCGATTTTACGAAATGGCACCAGTCCCGTGACTCTCACCCACACTACACCCTAAACTGCTTCCTCCCACAGAGAGGTCGTCAGAAGCTAAAACACTGTTTCTGTCCACTGTTGTTTCTTCGAGTTAGAATGCTAGCGATTAGACTTCCATGCAAAAGTAGGGCCACTGTGTTAGCTAAATGAAACACACTGGGAGTCTTGTCTTGCCTTTGCTGGGGCCTGAGTCTCACTCGTAAAGAGCTTTGGACTCCCTTGCAGTGCTCTCACGCATGCACACAACAAAATGCTTCCACCCTCAGGAGCGGCTGTTTTCAATGAAGCACAGATCCTCTACCGAGTTTTTCCTTCGAGTTAGGTGGCTGGTGTTCAGGCTGCACGCACCCCCGGGGCAATGCTACTAGCCCCATAACCATGATGTGATTTGTGAGCTGCCTTCTGTACCGACCTGTCTCTACCCCGATTTTACGAACTGGAACCAGTCCCGTGGCTCTCACCCAAACTAAACCCTAAACTGCTTCCTCCCACAGAGAGGTCATTGGAAGCTAAAACCCTGTTTCTGTACACTGTTGTTTGTTTGAGTTAGAACCCTACCGATTAGACTTCTATGCAAAAGTAGGGCCGCAGTGCATGCTAGGTCAAACACACCGGGAGTCTTGTCCTGCCTTTTGGTGGGGCCTGAGTCTCACTCGTAAGAGCTTTAGACTCCCTTGCAGTGCTCTCACGCACGCACACAACAAAATGCTTCCACCCTCAGGAGCGGCTGTTTTCGCCGAAGCACGGATTCTCTAGTGAGTTTTTCCTTCGAGTTAGGTGGCTGACTTTCAGCCTGCACGGTCCCCTGGGGCAACGCTACTAACCCCATAACCATGATGTGATTTGTGAGCTGCCTTCTGTTCCGGCCTGTCTCTACCCCGATTTTACGAACTGGAACTCATCCCCAGGCTCTCACCCACAGTACACCCTAAACGGCTTCCTCCCATAGAGAGGTCGTCAGAAGATAAAACAGTGTTTCTATACACTGTTGTTTCTTCGAGTTAGAATTCTAGCGATTAGACTCCTATGCAAAAGTAGGGCCGTTGTGCTAGGTAAATCATACACACCGGGAGTCTTGCCTTGCCTTGGCTGGGGCCTGAGTCTCACTCGTAAAGGGCTTTGGACTCCCTTGCAGTGCTCTCACGCATGCACACAACAAAATGCTTCCACCCTCAGGAGTGGCTGTTTTTAATGAAGCACAGATCCTCTACCGAGTTTTTCCTTCGAGTTTGGTGCCTGGCTGTCAGGCTGCACGCACCCCCGGGGCAATGCTACTAGCCCCATAACCATGATTCGATTTGTGAGCTGCCATTTGTACGGTCCTGTCTCTACCCCGATTTTACGAAATGGAACTCATCCCCAGGCTCTCACCCACAGTACACCCTAAACGGCTTCCTCCCACAGAGAGGTCGTCGGAAGATAAAACAGTGTTTCTGTACACGGTTGTTACTTCGAGTTAGAATTCTAGCGATTAGACTTCTATGCAGAAGTAGGGCCGCTGTGCTAGCTAAATCATACACCCCGGGACTCTTGTCCTCCCCTTTGATGGGGTTTGAGTCTCACTCGTAAAAAGCTTTGGTCTCCCTTGCAGTGCTCTCACGCACGTACACAACAGAATGCTTCCACCCTCAGGAGCGGCTGTTTTCAATGAAGCACGGATTCTCTATGGAGTTTTTCCTTCGAGTTAGGTCGCTGACTTTCAGCCTGCACGAGCCTCAGGGGCAACGCTGCTAGCCCCGAAACGATGGTGTGATTTGTGAGCTGCCTTCTGTACTGGCCTGTCTCTACCCCGATTTTACGAAATGGAACCCATCCGCAGGCTCTCACCCACAGTACACGCTAAACTGCTTCCTCCCACAGAGAGGTCGTCGGAAGCTAAAACACTGTTTCTGTACACTGTTGTTTCTTCGAGTTAGAACGCTAGTTATTCGACTTCCATGCAAAGGTAGGGCCGCAGTGCTAGCTTAATCAAAGACACGGGGAGTGTTCTGCCTTTGGCTGGGGCCTGAGTCTCACTCGTGAAAAAGTTTGGAATCCCTTTCAGTGCTCTCACGCACGCACACAACAAAATGCTTCCGCCCTCAGGAGCGGCTGTTGTCGCTCAAGCACGGATTATCTACCGAGGTTTCCTTCGTGTTAGGTGGCTGACTTTCCGCCTGAACGCTCCCTCGTGGCCACGCTACTAGCCCCATAAACATGATGTGATTTGTGAGCTGCCTTCTGTTCCGGCCTGTCTCTACCACGATTTTACGAAATGGAGCCCATCCCCAGGCTCTCACACACAGTACACCCTAAACTGCTTCCTCCCACAGAGAGATCGTCGGAAGCTAAAACACTGTTTCTGTACACTGTTGTTTGTTCGAGTTAGAACGCTACCGATTAGACTTCAATGCAAAAGTAAGGCCGCAGTGCATGCTAGGTCAAACACACCGGGAGTCTTGTCCTGCCTTTTGGTGGGGCCTGAGTCTCACTCGTAAGAGCTTTAGACTCCCTTGCAGTGTTCTCACGCACGCACACAACAAAATGCTTCCACCCTCAGGAGCGGCTGTTTTTGCTGAAGCACGGATTCTCTAGCGAGTTTTTCCTTGGAGTTAGGTGGCTGACTTTCAGCCTGCACCGTCCCCTGGGGCAACGCTACTAGCCCCATAACGATGATGTGATTTGTGAGCTGCCTTCTGTACCGGCCTGCCGCTACACCGATTTTACGAAATGGAACTCATCCCCAGGCTCTCACCCACAGTACACCCTAAACGGCTTCCTCCCATAGAGAGGTCGTCGGAAGATAAAACAGTGTTTCTGTACACTGTTGTTTCTTCGAGTTAGAATCCTAGCGATTAGACTTCTATGCAAAAGCAGGGCCGCTGTGCTAGCTAACTCATACACACCGGGAGTCTTGTCCTGCCCTTTGATGGGGTTTGAGTCTCACTCGTAAAAAGCTTTGGTCTCCCTTGCAGTGCTCTCACGCACGTACACAACAAAATGCTTCCACCCTCAGGAGCGGCTGTTTTCAATGAAGCACGGATTCTCTACCGAGTTTTTCCTTCGAGTTAGGTCACTGACTTTCAGCCTGCACGAGCCTCAGGGGCAACGCTGCTAGCCCCGAAACGATGGTGTGATTTGTGAGCTGCCTTCTGTACCGGCCTGTCTCTACCCGGATTTTACGAAATGGAACCCATCCGCAGGCTCTCACCCACAGTACACGCTAAACTGCTTCCTCGCACAGAGAGGTCGTCGGAAGCTAAAACACTGTTTCTCTACACTGTTGTTTCTTCGAGTTAGAACGCTAGTTATTCGACTTCCATGCAAAGGTAGGGCCGCAGTGCTAGCTTAATCGAAGACACGGGGAGTCTTGTCCTGCCTTTTCCTTGGGCCTGAGTCTCACTCGTAAAAGTTTTGGACTCCCTAGCTGTGCTCTCAAGCACGCACACAACAAAATGCTTCCACCCTCAGGAGCGGCTGTTTTCGCTGAAGCACGGATTCTGTACCGAGTTTTTCCTTCGAGTTAGGTGGCTGAATTTCAGCCTGCACGCTCCGCGGGGGCAGCGCTACTAGCCCCATAACCATGATTTGATTTGTGAGCTGCCATTTGTACGGGCCTGTCTCTACCCCGATTTTACGAAATGGCACCAGTCCCGTGACTCTCACCCACACTACACCCTAAACTGCTTCCTCCCACAGAGAGGTCGTCGGAAGCTGAAACTCTGTTTCTGTACACTGTTGTTTCTTCGAGTTAGAATGCTAGCGATTAGACTTCCATGCAAAAGTAGGGCCACTGTGCTAGCTAAATGAAACACACCGGGAGTCTTGTCTTGCCTTTGCTGGGGCCTGAGTCTCACTCGTAAAGAGCTTTGGACTCCCTTGCAGTGCTGTCACGCATGCACACAACAAAATGCTTCCACCCTCAGGAGCGGCTGTTTTCAATGAAGCACAGATCGTCTACCGAGTTTTTCCTTCGAGTTAGGTGGCTCGCTTTCAGCCTGCACGCACCCCCGGGGCAATGCTACTAGCCCCATAACCATGATGTGATTTGTGAGCTGCCTTCTGTACCGACCTGTCTCTACCCCGATTTTACGAAATGGAACCAGTCCCGTGGCTCTCACCCAAACTAAACCCTAAACTTCTTCCTCCCACAGAGAGGTCATTGGAAGCTAAAACCCTGTTTCTGTACACTGTTGTTTGTTCGAGTAGAACCCTATTGATTAGACTTCAATGCAAAAGTAGGGCCGCTGTGCTAGCTTAGTCAAACACATGGGGAGTGTTGTTCTGCCTTTTGCTGGGGCCTGAGTCTCACTCGTGAAAAGGTTTGGAATCCCTTTCAGTGCTCTCACGCACACACACAACAAAATGATTCCGATCTCAGGAGCGGCTGTTGTCGCTGAAGCACGGATTCTCTACCGAGGTTTCCTTCCTGTTAGGTGGCTGACTTTCAGCCTGCACGGTCCCCTGGGGCAACGCTACTAGCCCCATAACCATGATGGAATTTGTCTGCTGCCTTCTGTACCGGCCTGTCTCTACCCTGATTTTACAAAATGGAACCAGTCCCGTGGCTCTCACGCACACTACACCCTAAACGGCTTCCTCCCACAGACAGGTCATCGGATGATAAAACAGTGTTTCTGTACACTGTTGTTTCTTCGAGTTAGAATTCTAGCGATTAGACTTCTATGCAAAAGTAGGGCCGCTGTGCTAGCTAAATCATACACACCGGGAATCTTGTCTTGCCTTTGCTGGGGCCTGAGTCTCCCTCGTAAAGAGCTTTGGACTCCCTTGCAGTGCTCTCAAGCATGCACACAACAAAATGCTTCCACCCTCAGGAGCGGCTGTTTTTAATGAAGCACAGATTCTCTACCGAGTTTTTCCTTCGAGTTAGGTGGCTGGCTTTCAGGCTGCATGCACCCCCGGGGCAATGCTACTAGCCCCATAACCATGATTTGATTTGTGAGCTGCCATTCGTACGGGCCTGTCTCTACCCCGATTTTACGAAATGGCACAAGTCCCGTGACTCTCATCCACACTATACCCTAAACAGCTTCCTCGCACAGAGAGGTCTTTGGAAGCTAAAACACTGTTTCTGTACACTCTTCTTTCTTCCAGTTGGAACGCTTGCGATTAGATTTCCATGGAAAAGTAGGGCCGCAGTGCTATCTAAAACAAACACACGGGGAGTCTTGTCCTACCTTTTGCTGGGGCCTGAGTCTCACTCGTAAAAAGCTTTGTACTCCCTTACAGTGATCGCACACACGCACACAACAAAATGCTTCCACCCTCAGGAGCGGCTGTTTTCACTGAAGCACGGATTCTGTACCGAGTTTTTCCTTCGAGTTAGGGGGCGGAATTTCAGCCTGCACGCTCCGCGGGGGCAGCGCTACTAGCCCCATAACCATGATTTGATTTGTGAGCTGCCATTTGTACGGGCCTGTCTCTACCCCGATTTTACGAAATGGCACCAGTCCCGTGACTCTCATCCACACTACACCCTAAACGGCTTCCTCGCACAAAGAGGTCGTCGGAAGCTAAAACACTGTTTCTCTACACTGTTGTTTCTTCGAGTTAGAATCCTAGCGATTAGACTTCTATGCAAAAGTAGGGCCGCTCTGCTAGCTAAATCATACACACCGGGAGTCTTGCCTTGCCTTGGCTGGGGCCTGAGTCTCACTCGTAAAGAGCTTTGGACTGCCTTGCAGTGCTCTCACGCATGCACACAACAAAATGCTTCCACCCTCAGGAGCGGCTGTTTTTAATGAAGCACAGATCCTCTACCGAGTTTCTCCTTCGAGTTAGGTGAATGGCTTTCACCCTGCACGCACCGCCGGGGCAATGCTACTAGCCCCATAACCATGATTTGATTTGTGAGCTGCCATTTGTACGGGCCTGTCTCTACCCCGATTTTACGAAATGGCACCAGTCCCGTGACTCTCACCCACACTACACCCTAAACTGCTTCCTCCCACAGAGAGGTCGTTAGAAGCTAAAACACTGTTTCTGTCCACTGTTGTTTCTTCGAGTTAGAATGCTAGCGATTAGACTTCCATGCAAAAGTAGGGCCACTGTGTTAGCTAAATGAAACACACTGGGAGTCTTGTCTTGCCTTTGCTGGGGCCTGAGTCTCACTCGTAAAGAGCTTTGGACTCCCTTGCAGTGCTCTCACGCATGCACACAACAAAATGCTTCCACCCTCAGGAGCGGCTGTTTTCAATGAAGCACAGATCCTCTACCGAGTTTTTCCTTCGAGTTAGGTGGCTGGTGTTCAGGCTGCACGCACCCCCGGGGCAATGCTACTAGCCCCATAACCATGATGTGATTTGTGAGCTGCCTTCTGTACCGACCTGTCTCTACCCCGATTTTACGAACTGGAACCAGTCCCGTGGCTCTCACCCAAACTAAACCCTAAACTGCTTCCTCCCACAGAGAGGTCATTGGAAGCTAAAACCCTGTTTCTGTACACTGTTGTTTGTTTGAGTTAGAACCCTACCGATTAGACTTCTATGCAAAAGTAGGGCCGCAGTGCATGCTAGGTCAAACACACCGGGAGTCTTGTCCTGCCTTTTGGTGGGGCCTGAGTCTCACTCGTAAGAGCTTTAGACTCCCTTGCAGTGCTCTCACGCACGCACACAACAAAATGCTTCCACCCTCAGGAGCGGCTGTTTTCGCCGAAGCACGGATTCTCTAGTGAGTTTTTCCTTCGAGTTAGGTGGCTGACTTTCAGCCTGCACGGTCCCCTGGGGCAACGCTACTAACCCCATAACCATGATGTGATTTGTGAGCTGCCTTCTGTTCCGGCCTGTCTCTACCCCGATTTTACGAACTGGAACTCATCCCCAGGCTCTCACCCACAGTACACCCTAAACGGCTTCCTCCCATAGAGAGGTCGTCAGAAGATAAAACAGTGTTTCTATACACTGTTGTTTCTTCGAGTTAGAATTCTAGCGATTAGACTCCTATGCAAAAGTAGGGCCGTTGTGCTAGGTAAATCATACACACCGGGAGTCTTGCCTTGCCTTGGCTGGGGCCTGAGTCTCACTCGTAAAGGGCTTTGGACTCCCTTGCAGTGCTCTCACGCATGCACACAACAAAATGCTTCCACCCTCAGGAGTGGCTGTTTTTAATGAAGCACAGATCCTCTACCGAGTTTTTCCTTCGAGTTTGGTGCCTGGCTGTCAGGCTGCACGCACCCCCGGGGCAATGCTACTAGCCCCATAACCATGATTCGATTTGTGAGCTGCCATTTGTACGGTCCTGTCTCTACCCCGATTTTACGAAATGGAACTCATCCCCAGGCTCTCACCCACAGTACACCCTAAACGGCTTCCTCCCACAGAGAGGTCGTCGGAAGATAAAACAGTGTTTCTGTACACGGTTGTTACTTCGAGTTAGAATTCTAGCGATTAGACTTCTATGCAGAAGTAGGGCCGCTGTGCTAGCTAAATCATACACCCCGGGACTCTTGTCCTCCCCTTTGATGGGGTTTGAGTCTCACTCGTAAAAAGCTTTGGTCTCCCTTGCAGTGCTCTCACGCACGTACACAACAGAATGCTTCCACCCTCAGGAGCGGCTGTTTTCAATGAAGCACGGATTCTCTATGGAGTTTTTCCTTCGAGTTAGGTCGCTGACTTTCAGCCTGCACGAGCCTCAGGGGCAACGCTGCTAGCCCCGAAACGATGGTGTGATTTGTGAGCTGCCTTCTGTACTGGCCTGTCTCTACCCCGATTTTACGAAATGGAACCCATCCGCAGGCTCTCACCCACAGTACACGCTAAACTGCTTCCTCCCACAGAGAGGTCGTCGGAAGCTAAAACACTGTTTCTGTACACTGTTGTTTCTTCGAGTTAGAACGCTAGTTATTCGACTTCCATGCAAAGGTAGGGCCGCAGTGCTAGCTTAATCAAAGACAGGGGGAGTGTTCTGCCTTTGGCTGGGGCCTGAGTCTCACTCGTGAAAAAGTTTGGAATCCCTTTCAGTGCTCTCACGCACGCACACAACAAAATGCTTCCGCCCTCAGGAGCGGCTGTTGTCGCTCAAGCACGGATTATCTACCGAGGTTTCCTTCGTGTTAGGTGGCTGACTTTCCGCCTGAACGCTCCCTCGTGGCCACGCTACTAGCCCCATAAACATGATGTGATTTGTGAGCTGCCTTCTGTTCCGGCCTGTCTCTACCACGATTTTACGAAATGGAGCCCATCCCCAGGCTCTCACACACAGTACACCCTAAACTGCTTCCTCCCACAGAGAGATCGTCGGAAGCTAAAACACTGTTTCTGTACACTGTTGTTTGTTCGAGTTAGAACGCTACCGATTAGACTTCAATGCAAAAGTAAGGCCGCAGTGCATGCTAGGTCAAACACACCGGGAGTCTTGTCCTGCCTTTTGGTGGGGCCTGAGTCTCACTCGTAAGAGCTTTAGACTCCCTTGCAGTGTTCTCACGCACGCACACAACAAAATGCTTCCACCCTCAGGAGCGGCTGTTTTTGCTGAAGCACGGATTCTCTAGCGAGTTTTTCCTTGGAGTTAGGTGGCTGACTTTCAGCCTGCACCGTCCCCTGGGGCAACGCTACTAGCCCCATAACGATGATGTGATTTGTGAGCTGCCTTCTGTACCGGCCTGCCGCTACACCGATTTTACGAAATGGAACTCATCCCCAGGCTCTCACCCACAGTACACCCTAAACGGCTTCCTCCCATAGAGAGGTCGTCGGAAGATAAAACAGTGTTTCTGTACACTGTTGTTTCTTCGAGTTAGAATCCTAGCGATTAGACTTCTATGCAAAAGCAGGGCCGCTGTGCTAGCTAACTCATACACACCGGGAGTCTTGTCCTGCCCTTTGATGGGGTTTGAGTCTCACTCGTAAAAAGCTTTGGTCTCCCTTGCAGTGCTCTCACGCACGTACACAACAAAATGCTTCCACCCTCAGGAGCGGCTGTTTTCAATGAAGCACGGATTCTCTACCGAGTTTTTCCTTCGAGTTAGGTCACTGACTTTCAGCCTGCACGAGCCTCAGGGGCAACGCTGCTAGCCCCGAAACGATGGTGTGATTTGTGAGCTGCCTTCTGTACCGGCCTGTCTCTACCCGGATTTTACGAAATGGAACCCATCCGCAGGCTCTCACCCACAGTACACGCTAAACTGCTTCCTCGCACAGAGAGGTCGTCGGAAGCTAAAACACTGTTTCTCTACACTGTTGTTTCTTCGAGTTAGAACGCTAGTTATTCGACTTCCATGCAAAGGTAGGGCCGCAGTGCTAGCTTAATCGAAGACACGGGGAGTCTTGTCCTGCCTTTTCCTTGGGCCTGAGTCTCACTCGTAAAAGTTTTGGACTCCCTAGCTGTGCTCTCAAGCACGCACACAACAAAATGCTTCCACCCTCAGGAGCGGCTGTTTTCGCTGAAGCACGGATTCTGTACCGAGTTTTTCCTTCGAGTTAGGTGGCTGAATTTCAGCCTGCACGCTCCGCGGGGGCAGCGCTACTAGCCCCATAACCATGATTTGATTTGTGAGCTGCCATTTGTACGGGCCTGTCTCTACCCCGATTTTACGAAATGGCACCAGTCCCGTGACTCTCACCCACACTACACCCTAAACTGCTTCCTCCCACAGAGAGGTCGTCGGAAGCTGAAACTCTGTTTCTGTACACTGTTGTTTCTTCGAGTTAGAATGCTAGCGATTAGACTTCCATGCAAAAGTAGGGCCACTGTGCTAGCTAAATGAAACACACCGGGAGTCTTGTCTTGCCTTTGCTGGGGCCTGAGTCTCACTCGTAAAGAGCTTTGGACTCCCTTGCAGTGCTGTCACGCATGCACACAACAAAATGCTTCCACCCTCAGGAGCGGCTGTTTTCAATGAAGCACAGATCGTCTACCGAGTTTTTCCTTCGAGTTAGGTGGCTCGCTTTCAGCCTGCACGCACCCCCGGGGCAATGCTACTAGCCCCATAACCATGATGTGATTTGTGAGCTGCCTTCTGTACCGACCTGTCTCTACCCCGATTTTACGAAATGGAACCAGTCCCGTGGCTCTCACCCAAACTAAACCCTAAACTTCTTCCTCCCACAGAGAGGTCATTGGAAGCTAAAACCCTGTTTCTGTACACTGTTGTTTGTTCGAGTAGAACCCTATTGATTAGACTTCAATGCAAAAGTAGGGCCGCTGTGCTAGCTTAGTCAAACACATGGGGAGTGTTGTTCTGCCTTTTGCTGGGGCCTGAGTCTCACTCGTGAAAAGGTTTGGAATCCCTTTCAGTGCTCTCACGCACACACACAACAAAATGATTCCGATCTCAGGAGCGGCTGTTGTCGCTGAAGCACGGATTCTCTACCGAGGTTTCCTTCCTGTTAGGTGGCTGACTTTCAGCCTGCACGGTCCCCTGGGGCAACGCTACTAGCCCCATAACCATGATGGAATTTGTCTGCTGCCTTCTGTACCGGCCTGTCTCTACCCTGATTTTACAAAATGGAACCAGTCCCGTGGCTCTCACGCACACTACACCCTAAACGGCTTCCTCCCACAGACAGGTCATCGGATGATAAAACAGTGTTTCTGTACACTGTTGTTTCTTCGAGTTAGAATTCTAGCGATTAGACTTCTATGCAAAAGTAGGGCCGCTGTGCTAGCTAAATCATACACACCGGGAATCTTGTCTTGCCTTTGCTGGGGCCTGAGTCTCCCTCGTAAAGAGCTTTGGACTCCCTTGCAGTGCTCTCAAGCATGCACACAACAAAATGCTTCCACCCTCAGGAGCGGCTGTTTTTAATGAAGCACAGATTCTCTACCGAGTTTTTCCTTCGAGTTAGGTGGCTGGCTTTCAGGCTGCATGCACCCCCGGGGCAATGCTACTAGCCCCATAACCATGATTTGATTTGTGAGCTGCCATTCGTACGGGCCTGTCTCTACCCCGATTTTACGAAATGGCACAAGTCCCGTGACTCTCATCCACACTATACCCTAAACAGCTTCCTCGCACAGAGAGGTCTTTGGAAGCTAAAACACTGTTTCTGTACACTCTTCTTTCTTCCAGTTGGAACGCTTGCGATTAGATTTCCATGGAAAAGTAGGGCCGCAGTGCTATCTAAAACAAACACACGGGGAGTCTTGTCCTACCTTTTGCTGGGGCCTGAGTCTCACTCGTAAAAAGCTTTGTACTCCCTTACAGTGATCGCACACATGCACACAACAAAATGCTTCCACCCTCAGGAGCGGCTGTTTTCACTGAAGCACGGATTCTGTACCGAGTTTTTCCTTCGAGTTAGGGGGCGGAATTTCAGCCTGCACGCTCCGCGGGGGCAGCGCTACTAGCCCCATAACCATGATTTGATTTGTGAGCTGCCATTTGTACGGGCCTGTCTCTACCCCGATTTTACGAAATGGCACCAGTCCCGTGACTCTCATCCACACTACACCCTAAACGGCTTCCTCGCACAAAGAGGTCGTCGGAAGCTAAAACACTGTTTTGCTACACTGTTGTTTCTTCGAGTTAGAATCCTAGCGATTAGACTTCTATGCAAAAGTAGGGCCGCTCTGCTAGCTAAATCATACACACCGGGAGTCTTGCCTTGCCTTGGCTGGGGCCTGAGTCTCACTCGTAAAGAGCTTTGGACTGCCTTGCAGTGCTCTCACGCATGCACACAACAAAATGCTTCCACCCTCAGGAGCGGCTGTTTTTAATGAAGCACAGATCCTCTACCGAGTTTCTCCTTCGAGTTAGGTGAATGGCTTTCACCCTGCACGCACCGCCGGGGCAATGCTACTAGCCCCATAACCATGATTTGATTTGTGAGCTGCCATTTGTACGGGCCTGTCTCTACCCCGATTTTACGAAATGGCACCAGTCCCGTGACTCTCACCCACACTACACCCTAAACTGCTTCCTCCCACAGAGAGGTCGTTAGAAGCTAAAACACTGTTTCTGTCCACTGTTGTTTCTTCGAGTTAGAATGCTAGCGATTAGACTTCCATGCAAAAGTAGGGCCACTGTGTTAGCTAAATGAAACACACTGGGAGTCTTGTCTTGCCTTTGCTGGGGCCTGAGTCTCACTCGTAAAGAGCTTTGGACTCCCTTGCAGTGCTCTCACGCATGCACACAACAAAATGCTTCCACCCTCAGGAGCGGCTGTTTTCAATGAAGCACAGATCCTCTACCGAGTTTTTCCTTCGAGTTAGGTGGCTGGTGTTCAGGCTGCACGCACCCCCGGGGCAATGCTACTAGCCCCATAACCATGATGTGATTTGTGAGCTGCCTTCTGTACCGACCTGTCTCTACCCCGATTTTACGAACTGGAACCAGTCCCGTGGCTCTCACCCAAACTAAACCCTAAACTGCTTCCTCCCACAGAGAGGTCATTGGAAGCTAAAACCCTGTTTCTGTACACTGTTGTTTGTTTGAGTTAGAACCCTACCGATTAGACTTCTATGCAAAAGTAGGGCCGCAGTGCATGCTAGGTCAAACACACCGGGAGTCTTGTCCTGCCTTTTGGTGGGGCCTGAGTCTCACTCGTAAGAGCTTTAGACTCCCTTGCAGTGCTCTCACGCACGCACACAACAAAATGCTTCCACCCTCAGGAGCGGCTGTTTTCGCTGCAGCACGGATTCTCTAGTGAGTTTTTCCTTCGAGTTAGGTGGCTGACTTTCAGCCTGCACGGTCCCCTGGGGCAGCGCTACTAACCCCATAACCATGATGTGATTTGTGAGCTGCCTTCTGTTCCGGCCTGTCTCTACCCCGATTTTACGAACTGGAACTCATCCCCAGGCTCTCACCCACAGTACACCCTAAACGGCTTCCTCCCATAGAGAGGTCGTCGGAAGATAAAACAGTGTTTCTATACACTGTTGTTTCTTCGAGTTAGAATTCTAGCGATTAGACTCCTATGCAAAAGTAGGGCCGCTGTGCTAGGTAAATCATACACACCGGGAGTCTTGCCTTGCCTTGGCTGGGGCCTGAGTCTCACTCGTAAAGGGCTTTGGACTCCCTTGCAGTGCTCTCACGCATGCACACAACAAAATGCTTCCACCCTCAGGAGTGGCTGTTTTTAATGAAGCACAGATCCTCTACCGAGTTTTTCCTTCGAGTTTGGTGCCTGGCTGTCAGGCTGCACGCACCCCCGGGGCAATGCTACTAGCCCCATAACCATGATTCGATTTGTGAGCTGCCATTTGTACGGTCCTGTCTCTACCCCGATTTTACGAAATGGAACTCATCCCCAGGCTCTCACCCACAGTACACCCTAAACGGCTTCCTCCCACAGAGAGGTCGTCGGAAGATAAAACAGTGTTTCTGTACACGGTTGTTACTTCGAGTTAGAATTCTAGCGATTAGACTTCTATGCAGAAGTAGGGCCGCTGTGCTAGCTAAATCATACACCCCGGGACTCTTGTCCTCCCCTTTGATGGGGTTTGAGTCTCACTCGTAAAAAGCTTTGGTCTCCCTTGCAGTGCTCTCACGCACGTACACAACAGAATGCTTCCACCCTCAGGAGCGGCTGTTTTCAATGAAGCACGGATTCTCTATGGAGTTTTTCCTTCGAGTTAGGTCGCTGACTTTCAGCCTGCACGAGCCTCAGGGGCAACGCTGCTAGCCCCGAAACGATGGTGTGATTTGTGAGCTGCCTTCTGTACTGGCCTGTCTCTACCCCGATTTTACGAAATGGAACCCATCCGCAGGCTCTCACCCACAGTACACGCTAAACTGCTTCCTCCCACAGAGAGGTCGTCGGAAGCTAAAACACTGTTTCTGTACACTGTTGTTTCTTCGAGTTAGAACGCTAGTTATTCGACTTCCATGCAAAGGTAGGGCCGCAGTGCTAGCTTAATCAAAGACAGGGGGAGTGTTCTGCCTTTGGCTGGGGCCTGAGTCTCACTCGTGAAAAAGTTTGGAATCCCTTTCAGTGCTCTCACGCACGCACACAAAGAAATGCTTCCGCCCTCAGGAGCGGCTGTTGTCGCTGAAGCACGGATTATCTACCGAGGTTTCCTTCGTGTTAGGTGGCTGACTTTCCGCCTGAACGCTCCCTCGTGGCCACGCTACTAGCCCCATAAACATGATGTGATTTGTGAGCTGCCTTCTGTTCCGGCCTGTCTCTACCACGATTTTACGAAATGGAGCCCATCCCCAGGCTCTCACACACAGTACACCCTAAACTGCTTCCTCCCACAGAGAGATCGTCGGAAGCTAAAACACTGTTTCTGTACACTGTTGTTTGTTCGAGTTAGAACGCTACCGATTAGACTTCAATGCAAAAGTAAGGCCGCAGTGCATGCTAGGTCAAACACACCGGGAGTCTTGTCCTGCCTTTTGGTGGGGCCTGAGTCTCACTCGTAAGAGCTTTAGACTCCCTTGCAGTGTTCTCACGCACGCACACAACAAAATGCTTCCACCCTCAGGAGCGGCTGTTTTTGCTGAAGCACGGATTCTCTAGCGAGTTTTTCCTTGGAGTTAGGTGGCTGACTTTCAGCCTGCACCGTCCCCTGGGGCAACGCTACCAGCCCCATAACGATGATGTGATTTGTGAGCTGCCTTCTGTACCGGCCTGCCGCTACACCGATTTTACGAAATGGAACTCATCCGCAGGCTCTCACCCACAGTACTCCCTAAACGGCTTCCTCCCATAGAGAGGTCGTCGGAAGATAAAACAGTGTTTCTGTACACTGTTGTTTCTTCGAGTTAGAATCCTAGCGATTAGACTTCTATGCAAAAGCAGGGCCGCTGTGCTAGCTAACTCATACACACCGGGAGTCTTGTCCTGCCCTTTGATGGGGTTTGAGTCTCACTCGTAAAAAGCTTTGGTCTCCCTTGCAGTCCTCTCACGCACGTACACAACAAAATGCTTCCACCCTCAGGAGCGGCTGTTTTCAATGAAGCACGGATTCTCTACCGAGTTTTTCCTTCGAGTTAGGTCACTGACTTTCAGCCTGCACGAGCCTCAGGGGCAACGCTGCTAGCCCCGAAACGATGGTGTGATTTGTGAGCTGCCTTCTGTACCGGCCTGTCTCTACCCGGATTTTACGAAATGGAACCCATCCGCAGGCTCTCACCCACAGTACACGCTAAACTGCTTCCTCGCACAGAGAGGTCGTCGGAAGCTAAAACACTGTTTCTCTACACTGTTGTTTCTTCGAGTTAGAACGCTAGTTATTCGACTTCCATGCAAAGGTAGGGCCGCAGTGCTAGCTTAATCGAAGACACGGGGAGTCTTGTCCTGCCTTTTCCTTGGGCCTGAGTCTCACTCGTAAAAGTTTTGGACTCCCTAGCTGTGCTCTCAAGCACGCACACAACAAAATGCTTCCACCCTCAGGAGCGGCTGTTTTCGCTGAAGCACGGATTCTGTACCGAGTTTTTCCTTCGAGTTAGGTGGCTGAATTTCAGCCTCCACGCTCCGCGGGGGCAGCGCTACTAGCCCCATAACCATGATTTGATTTGTGAGCTGCCATTTGTACGGGCCTGTCTCTACCCCGATTTTACGAAATGGCACCAGTCCCGTGACTCTCACCCACACTACACCCTAAACTGCTTCCTCCCACAGAGAGGTCGTCGGAAGCTGAAACTCTGTTTCTGTACACTGTTGTTTCTTCGAGTTAGAATGCTAGCGATTAGACTTCCATGCAAAAGTAGGGCCACTGTGCTAGCTAAATGAAACACACCGGGAGTCTTGTCTTGCCTTTGCTGGGGCCTGAGTCTCACTCGTAAAGAGCTTTGGACTCCCTTGCAGTGCTGTCACGCATGCACACAACAAAATGCTTCCACCCTCAGGAGCGGCTGTTTTCAATGAAGCACAGATCGTCTACCGAGTTTTTCCTTCGAGTTAGGTGCCTCGCTTTCAGCCTGCACGCACCCCCGGGGCAATGCTACTAGCCCCATAACCATGATGTGATTTGTGAGCTGCCTTCTGTACCGACCTGTCTCTACCCCGATTTTACGAAATGGAACCAGTCCCGTGGCTCTCACCCAAACTAAACCCTAAACTTCTTCCTCCCACAGAGAGGTCATTGGAAGCTAAAACCCTGTTTCTGTACACTGTTGTTTGTTCGAGTAGAACCCTATTGATTAGACTTCAATGCAAAAGTAGGGCCGCTGTGCTAGCTTAGTCAAACACATGGGGAGTGTTGTTCTGCCTTTTGCTGGGGCCTGAGTCTCCCTCGTGAAAAGGTTTGGAATCCCTTTCAGTGCTCTCACGCACACACACAACAAAATGATTCCGATCTCAGGAGCGGCTGTTGTCGCTGAAGCACGGATTCTCTACCGAGGTTTCCTTCCTGTTAGGTGGCTGACTTTCAGCCTGCACGGTCCCCTGGGGCAATGCTACTAGCCCCATAACCATGATGGAATTTGTCTGCTGCCTTCTGTACCGGCCTGTCTCTACCCTGATTTTACAAAATGGAACCAGTCCCGTGGCTCTCACGCACACTACACCCTAAACGGCTTCCTCCCACAGACAGGTCATCGGATGATAAAACAGTGTTTCTGTACACTGTTGTTTCTTCGAGTTAGAATTCTAGCGATTAGACTTCTATGCAAAAGTAGGGCCGCTGTGCTAGCTAAATCATACACACCGGGAATCTTGTCTTGCCTTTGCTGGGGCCTGAGTCTCCCTCGTAAAGAGCTTTGGACTCCCTTGCAGTGCTCTCAAGCATGCACACAACAAAATGCTTCCACCCTCAGGAGCGGCTGTTTTTAATGAAGCACAGATTCTCTACCGAGTTTTTCCTTCGAGTTAGGTGGCTGGCTTTCAGGCTGCATGCACCCCCGGGGCAATGCTACTAGCCCCATAACCATGATTTGATTTGTGAGCTGCCATTCGTACGGGCCTGTCTCTACCCCGATTTTACGAAATGGCACAAGTCCCGTGACTCTCATCCACACTATACCCTAAACAGCTTCCTCGCACAGAGAGGTCTTTGGAAGCTAAAACACTGTTTCTGTACACTCTTCTTTCTTCCAGTTGGAACGCTTGCGATTAGATTTCCATGCAAAAGTAGGGCCGCAGTGCTATCTAAAACAAACACACGGGGAGTCTTGTCCTACCTTTTGCTGGGGCCTGAGTCTCACTCGTAAAAAGCTTTGTACTCCCTTACAGTGATCGCACACACGCACACAACAAAATGCTTCCACCCTCAGGAGCGGCTGTTTTCACTGAAGCACGGATTCTGTACCGAGTTTTTCCTTCGAGTTAGGGGGCGGAATTTCAGCCTGCACGCTCCGCGGGGGCAGCGCTACTAGCCCCATAACCATGATTTGATTTGTGAGCTGCCATTTGTACGGGCCTGTCTCTACCCCGATTTTACGAAATGGCACCAGTCCCGTGACTCTCACCCACACTACACCCTAAACTGCTTCCTCCCACAGAGAGGTCGTTAGAAGCTAAAACACTGTTTCTGTCCACTGTTGTTTCTTCGAGTTAGAATGCTAGCGATTAGACTTCCATGCAAAAGTAGGGCCACTGTGTTAGCTAAATGAAACACACTGGGAGTCTTGTCTTGCCTTTGCTGGGGCCTGAGTCTCACTCGTAAAGAGCTTTGGACTCCCTTGCAGTGCTCTCACGCATGCACACAACAAAATGCTTCCACCCTCAGGAGCGGCTGTTTTCAATGAAGCACAGATCCTCTACCGAGTTTTTCCTTCGAGTTAGGTGGCTGGTGTTCAGGCTGCACGCACCCCCGGGGCAATGCTACTAGCCCCATAACCATGATGTGATTTGTGAGCTGCCTTCTGTACCGACCTGTCTCTACCCCGATTTTACGAACTGGAACCAGTCCCGTGGCTCTCACCCAAACTAAACCCTAAACTGCTTCCTCCCACAGAGAGGTCATTGGAAGCTAAAACCCTGTTTCTGTACACTGTTGTTTGTTTGAGTTAGAACCCTACCGATTAGACTTCTATGCAAAAGTAGGGCCGCAGTGCATGCTAGGTCAAACACACCGGGAGTCTTGTCCTGCCTTTTGGTGGGGCCTGAGTCTCACTCGTAAGAGCTTTAGACTCCCTTGCAGTGCTCTCACGCACGCACACAACAAAATGCTTCCACCCTCAGGAGCGGCTGTTTTCGCTGCAGCACGGATTCTCTAGTGAGTTTTTCCTTCGAGTTAGGTGGCTGACTTTCAGCCTGCACGGTCCCCTGGGGCAACGCTACTAACCCCATAACCATGATGTGATTTGTGAGCTGCCTTCTGTTCCGGCCTGTCTCTACCCCGATTTTACGAACTGGAACTCATCCCCAGGCTCTCACCCACAGTACACCCTAAACGGCTTCCTCCCATAGAGAGGTCGTCGGAAGATAAAACAGTGTTTCTATACACTGTTGTTTCTTCGAGTTAGAATTCTAGCGATTAGACTCCTATGCAAAAGTAGGGCCGCTGTGCTAGGTAAATCATACACACCGGGAGTCTTGCCTTGCCTTGGCTGGGGCCTGAGTCTCACTCGTAAAGGGCTTTGGACTCCCTTGCAGTGCTCTCACGCATGCACACAACAAAATGCTTCCACCCTCAGGAGTGGCTGTTTTTAATGAAGCACAGATCCTCTACCGAGTTTTTCCTTCGAGTTTGGTGCCTGGCTGTCAGGCTGCACGCACCCCCGGGGCAATGCTACTAGCCCCATAACCATGATTCGATTTGTGAGCTGCCATTTGTACGGTCCTGTCTCTACCCCGATTTTACGAAATGGAACTCATCCCCAGGCTCTCACCCACAGTACACCCTAAACGGCTTCCTCCCACAGAGAGGTCGTCGGAAGATAAAACAGTGTTTCTGTACACGGTTGTTACTTCGAGTTAGAATTCTAGCGATTAGACTTCTATGCAGAAGTAGGGCCGCTGTGCTAGCTAAATCATACACCCCGGGACTCTTGTCCTCCCCTTTGATGGGGTTTGAGTCTCACTCGTAAAAAGCTTTGGTCTCCCTTGCAGTGCTCTCACGCACGTACACAACAGAATGCTTCCACCCTCAGGAGCGGCTGTTTTCAATGAAGCACGGATTCTCTATGGAGTTTTTCCTTCGAGTTAGGTCGCTGACTTTCAGCCTGCACGAGCCTCAGGGGCAACGCTGCTAGCCCCGAAACGATGGTGTGATTTGTGAGCTGCCTTCTGTACTGGCCTGTCTCTACCCCGATTTTACGAAATGGAACCCATCCGCAGGCTCTCACCCACAGTACACGCTAAACTGCTTCCTCCCACAGAGAGGTCGTCGGAAGCTAAAACACTGTTTCTGTACACTGTTGTTTCTTCGAGTTAGAACGCTAGTTATTCGACTTCCATGCAAAGGTAGGGCCGCAGTGCTAGCTTAATCAAAGACAGGGGGAGTGTTCTGCCTTTGGCTGGGGCCTGAGTCTCACTCGTGAAAAAGTTTGGAATCCCTTTCAGTGCTCTCACGCACGCACACAAAGAAATGCTTCCGCCCTCAGGAGCGGCTGTTGTCGCTGAAGCACGGATTATCTACCGAGGTTTCCTTCGTGTTAGGTGGCTGACTTTCCGCCTGAACGCTCCCTCGTGGCCACGCTACTAGCCCCATAAACATGATGTGATTTGTGAGCTGCCTTCTGTTCCGGCCTGTCTCTACCACGATTTTACGAAATGGAGCCCATCCCCAGGCTCTCACACACAGTACACCCTAAACTGCTTCCTCCCACAGAGAGATCGTCGGAAGCTAAAACACTGTTTCTGTACACTGTTGTTTGTTCGAGTTAGAACGCTACCGATTAGACTTCAATGCAAAAGTAAGGCCGCAGTGCATGCTAGGTCAAACACACCGGGAGTCTTGTCCTGCCTTTTGGTGGGGCCTGAGTCTCACTCGTAAGAGCTTTAGACTCCCTTGCAGTGTTCTCACGCACGCACACAACAAAATGCTTCCACCCTCAGGAGCGGCTGTTTTTGCTGAAGCACGGATTCTCTAGCGAGTTTTTCCTTGGAGTTAGGTGGCTGACTTTCAGCCTGCACCGTCCCCTGGGGCAACGCTACTAGCCCCATAACGATGATGTGATTTGTGAGCTGCCTTCTGTACCGGCCTGCCGCTACACCGATTTTACGAAATGGAACTCATCCGCAGGCTCTCACCCACAGTACTCCCTAAACGGCTTCCTCCCATAGAGAGGTCGTCGGAAGATAAAACAGTGTTTCTGTACACTGTTGTTTCTTCGAGTTAGAATCCTAGCGATTAGACTTCTATGCAAAAGCAGGGCCGCTGTGCTAGCTAACTCATACACACCGGGAGTCTTGTCCTGCCCTTTGATGGGGTTTGAGTCTCACTCGTAAAAAGCTTTGGTCTCCCTTGCAGTCCTCTCACGCACGTACACAACAAAATGCTTCCACCCTCAGGAGCGGCTGTTTTCAATGAAGCACGGATTCTCTACCGAGTTTTTCCTTCGAGTTAGGTCACTGACTTTCAGCCTGCACGAGCCTCAGGGGCAACGCTGCTAGCCCCGAAACGATGGTGTGATTTGTGAGCTGCCTTCTGTACCGGCCTGTCTCTACCCGGATTTTACGAAATGGAACCCATCCGCAGGCTCTCACCCACAGTACACGCTAAACTGCTTCCTCCCACAGAGAGGTCGTCGGAAGCTAAAACACTGTTTCTCTACACTGTTGTTTCTTCGAGTTAGAACGCTAGTTATTCGACTTCCATGCAAAGGTAGGGCCGCAGTGCTAGCTTAATCGAAGACACGGGGAGTCTTGTCCTGCCTTTTCCTTGGGCCTGAGTCTCACTCGTAAAAGTTTTGGACTCCCTAGCTGTGCTCTCAAGCACGCACACAACAAAATGCTTCCACCCTCAGGAGCGGCTGTTTTCGCTGAAGCACGGATTCTGTACCGAGTTTTTCCTTCGAGTTAGGTGGCTGAATTTCAGCCTCCACGCTCCGCGGGGGCAGCGCTACTAGCCCCATAACCATGATTTGATTTGTGAGCTGCCATTTGTACGGGCCTGTCTCTACCCCGATTTTACGAAATGGCACCAGTCCCGTGACTCTCACCCACACTACACCCTAAACTGCTTCCTCCCACAGAGAGGTCGTCGGAAGCTGAAACTCTGTTTCTGTACACTGTTGTTTCTTCGAGTTAGAATGCTAGCGATTAGACTTCCATGCAAAAGTAGGGCCACTGTGCTAGCTAAATGAAACACACCGGGAGTCTTGTCTTGCCTTTGCTGGGGCCTGAGTCTCACTCGTAAAGAGCTTTGGACTCCCTTGCAGTGCTGTCACGCATGCACACAACAAAATGCTTCCACCCTCAGGAGCGGCTGTTTTCAATGAAGCACAGATCGTCTACCGAGTTTTTCCTTCGAGTTAGGTGGCTCGCTTTCAGCCTGCACGCACCCCCGGGGCAATGCTACTAGCCCCATAACCATGATGTGATTTGTGAGCTGCCTTCTGTACCGACCTGTCTCTACCCCGATTTTACGAAATGGAACCAGTCCCGTGGCTCTCACCCAAACTAAACCCTAAACTTCTTCCTCCCACAGAGAGGTCATTGGAAGCTAAAACCCTGTTTCTGTACACTGTTGTTTGTTCGAGTAGAACCCTATTGATTAGACTTCAATGCAAAAGTAGGGCCGCTGTGCTAGCTTAGTCAAACACATGGGGAGTGTTGTTCTGCCTTTTGCTGGGGCCTGAGTCTCACTCGTGAAAAGGTTTGGAATCCCTTTCAGTGCTCTCACGCACACACACAACAAAATGATTCCGATCTCAGGAGCGGCTGTTGTCGCTGAAGCACGGATTCTCTACCGAGGTTTCCTTCCTGTTAGGTGGCTGACTTTCAGCCTGCACGGTCCCCTGGGGCAACGCTACTAGCCCCATAACCATGATGGAATTTGTCTGCTGCCTTCTGTACCGGCCTGTCTCTACCCTGATTTTACAAAATGGAACCAGTCCCGTGGCTCTCACGCACACTACACCCTAAACGGCTTCCTCCCACAGACAGGTCATCGGATGATAAAACAGTGTTTCTGTACACTGTTGTTTCTTCGAGTTAGAATTCTAGCGATTAGACTTCTATGCAAAAGTAGGGCCGCTGTGCTAGCTAAATCATACACACCGGGAATCTTGTCTTGCCTTTGCTGGGGCCTGAGTCTCCCTCGTAAAGAGCTTTGGACTCCCTTGCAGTGCTCTCAAGCATGCACACAACAAAATGCTTCCACCCTCAGGAGCGGCTGTTTTTAATGAAGCACAGATTCTCTACCGAGTTTTTCCTTCGAGTTAGGTGGCTGGCTTTCAGGCTGCATGCACCCCCGGGGCAATGCTACTAGCCCCATAACCATGATTTGATTTGTGAGCTGCCATTCGTACGGGCCTGTCTCTACCCCGATTTTACGAAATGGCACAAGTCCCGTGACTCTCATCCACACTATACCCTAAACAGCTTCCTCGCACAGAGAGGTCTTTGGAAGCTAAAACACTGTTTCTGTACACTCTTCTTTCTTCCAGTTGGAACGCTTGCGATTAGATTTCCATGGAAAAGTAGGGCCGCAGTGCTATCTAAAACAAACACACGGGGAGTCTTGTCCTACCTTTTGCTGCGGCCTGAGTCTCACTCGTAAAAAGCTTTGTACTCCCTTACAGTGATCGCACACACGCACACAACAAAATGCTTCCACCCTCAGGAGCGGCTGTTTTCACTGAAGCACGGATTCTGTACCGAGTTTTTCCTTCGAGTTAGGGGGCGGAATTTCAGCCTGCACGCTCCGCGGGGGCAGCGCTACTAGCCCCATAACCATGATTTGATTTGTGAGCTGCCATTTGTACGGGCCTGTCTCTACCCCGATTTTACGAAATGGCACCAGTCCCGTGACTCTCATCCACACTACACCCTAAACGGCTTCCTCGCACAAAGAGGTCGTCGGAAGCTAAAACACTGTTTTGCTACACTGTTGTTTCTTCGAGTTAGAATCCTAGCGATTAGACTTCTATGCAAAAGTAGGGCCGCTCTGCTAGCTAAATCATACACACCGGGAGTCTTGCCTTGCCTTGGCTGGGGCCTGAGTCTCACTCGTAAAGAGCTTTGGACTGCCTTGCAGTGCTCTCACGCATGCACACAACAAAATGCTTCCACCCTCAGGAGCGGCTGTTTTTAATGAAGCACAGATCCTCTACCGAGTTTCTCCTTCGAGTTAGGTGAATGGCTTTCACCCTGCACGCACCGCCGGGGCAATGCTACTAGCCCCATAACCATGATTTGATTTGTGAGCTGCCATTTGTACGGGCCTGTCTCTACCCCGATTTTACGAAATGGCACCAGTCCCGTGACTCTCACCCACACTACACCCTAAACTGCTTCCTCCCACAGAGAGGTCGTTAGAAGCTAAAACACTGTTTCTGTCCACTGTTGTTTCTTCGAGTTAGAATGCTAGCGATTAGACTTCCATGCAAAAGTAGGGCCACTGTGTTAGCTAAATGAAACACACTGGGAGTCTTGTCTTGCCTTTGCTGGGGCCTGAGTCTCACTCGTAAAGAGCTTTGGACTCCCTTGCAGTGCTCTCACGCATGCACACAACAAAATGCTTCCACCCTCAGGAGCGGCTGTTTTCAATGAAGCACAGATCCTCTACCGAGTTTTTCCTTCGAGTTAGGTGGCTGGTGTTCAGGCTGCACGCACCCCCGGGGCAATGCTACTAGCCCCATAACCATGATGTGATTTGTGAGCTGCCTTCTGTACCGACCTGTCTCTACCCCGATTTTACGAACTGGAACCAGTCCCGTGGCTCTCACCCAAACTAAACCCTAAACTGCTTCCTCCCACAGAGAGGTCATTGGAAGCTAAAACCCTGTTTCTGTACACTGTTGTTTGTTTGAGTTAGAACCCTACCGATTAGACTTCTATGCAAAAGTAGGGCCGCAGTGCATGCTAGGTCAAACACACCGGGAGTCTTGTCCTGCCTTTTGGTGGGGCCTGAGTCTCACTCGTAAGAGCTTTAGACTCCCTTGCAGTGTTCTCACGCACGCACACAACAAAATGCTTCCACCCTCAGGAGCGGCTTTTTTCGCTGAAGCACGGATTCTCTAGCGAGTTTTTCCTTCGAGTTAGGTGGCTGACTTTCAGCCTGCACGGTCCCCTGGGGCAACGCTACTAACCCCATAACCATGATGTGATTTGTGAGCTGCCTTCTGTTCCAGCCTGTCTCTACCCCGATTTTACGAACTGGAACTCATCCCCAGGCTCTCACCCACAGTACACCCTAAACGGCTTCCTCCCATAGAGAGGTCGTCGGAAGATAAAACAGTGTTTCTATACAGTGTTGTTTCTTCGAGTTAGAATTCTAGCGATTAGACTCCTATGCAAAAGTAGGGCCGCTGGGCTAGGTAAATCATACACACCGGGAGTCTTGCCTTGCCTTGGCTGGGGCCTGAGTCTCACTCGTAAAGGGCTTTGGACTCCCTTGCAGTGCTCTCACGCATGCACACAACAAAATGCTTCCACCCTCAGGAGTGGCTGTTTTTAATGAAGCTCAGATCCTCTACCGAGTTTTTCTTTCGAGTTTGGTGGCTGGCTTTCAGGCTGCACGCAACCCCGGGGCAATGCTACTAGCCCCATAACCATGATTCGATTTGTGAGCTGCCATTTGTACGGTCCTGTCTCTACCCCGATTTTACGAAATGGAACTCATCCCCAGGCTCTCACCCACAGTACACCCTAAACGGCTTCCTCCCACAGAGAGGTCGTCGGAAGATAAAACAGTGTTTCTGTACACGGTTGTTACTTCGAGTTAGAATTCTAGCGATTAGACTTCTATGCAGAAGTAGGGCCGCTGTGCTAGCTAAATCATACACCCCGGGACTCTTGTCCTCCCCTTTGATGGGGTTTGAGTCTCACTCGTAAAAAGCTTTGGTCTCCCTTGCAGTGCTCTCACGCACGTACACAACAGAATGCTTCCACCCTCAGGAGCGGCTGTTTTCAATGAAGCACGGATTCTCTATGGAGTTTTTCCTTCGAGTTAGGTCGCTGACTTTCAGCCTGCACGAGCCTCAGGGGCAACGCTGCTAGCCCCGAAACGATGGTGTGATTTGTGAGCTGCCTTCTGTACTGGCCTGTCTCTACCCCGATTTTACGAAATGGAACCCATCCGCAGGCTCTCACCCACAGTACACGCTAAACTGCTTCCTCCCACAGAGAGGTCGTCGGAAGCTAAAACACTGTTTCTGTACACTGTTGTTTCTTCGAGTTAGAACGCTAGTTATTCGACTTCCATGCAAAGGTAGGGCCGCAGTGCTAGCTTAATCAAAGACACGGGGAGTGTTCTGCCTTTTGCTGGGGCCTGAGTCTCACTCGTGAAAAAGTTTGGAATCCCTTTCAGTGCTCTCACGCACGCACACAACAAAATGCTTCCGCCCTCAGGAGCGGCTGTTGTCGCTGAAGCACGGATTATCTACCGAGGTTTCCTTCGTGTTAGGTGGCTGACTTTCCGCCTGAACGCTCCCTCGTGGCCACGCTACTAGCCCCATAAACATGATGTGATTTGTGAGCTGCCTTCTGTTCCGGCCTGTCTCTACCACTTTTTTACGAAATGGAGCCCATCCCCAGGCTCTCACACACAGTACACCCTAAACTGCTTCCTCCCACAGAGAGATCGTCGGAAGCTAAAACACTGTTTCTGTACACTGTTGTTTGTTCGAGTTAGAACGCTACCGATTAGACTTCAATGCAAAAGTAAGGCCGCAGTGCATGCTAGGTCAAACACACCGGGAGTCTTGTCCTGCCTTTTGGTGGGGCCTGAGTCTCACTCGTAAGAGCTTTAGACTCCCTTGCAGTGCTCTCACGCACGCACACAACAAAATGCTTCCACCCTCAGGAGCGGCTGTTTTCGGTGAAGCACGGATTCTCTAGCGAGTTTTTCCTTGGAGTTAGGTGGCTGACTTTCAGCCTGCACCGTCCCCTGGGGCAACGCTACTAGCCCCATAACGATGATGTGATTTGTGAGCTGCCTTCTGTACCGGCCTGCCGCTACACCGATTTTACGAAATGGAACTCATCCCCAGGCTCTCACCCACAGTACACCCTAAACGGCTTCCTCCCATAGAGAGGTCGTCGGAAGATAAAACAGTGTTTCTGTACACTGTTGTTTCTTCGAGTTAGAATCCTAGCGATTAGACTTCTATGCAAAAGCAGGGCCGCTGTGCTAGCTAACTCATACACACCGGGAGTCTTGTCCTGCCCTTTGATGGGGTTTGAGTCTCACTCGTAAAAAGCTTTGGTCTCCCTTGCAGTCCTCTCACGCACGTACACAACAAAATGCTTCCACCCTCAGGAGCGGCTGTTTTCAATGAAGCACGGATTCTCTACCGAGTTTTTCCTTCGAGTTAGGTCACTGACTTTCAGCCTGCACGAGCCTCAGGGGCAACGCTGCTAGCCCCGAAACGATGGTGTGATTTGTGAGCTGCCTTCTGTACCGGCCTGTCTCTACCCGGATTTTACGAAATGGAACCCATCCGCAGGTTCTCACCCACAGTACACGCTAAACTGCTTCCTCGCACAGAGAGGTCGTCGGAAGCTAAAACACTGTTTCTCTACACTGTTGTTTCTTCGAGTTAGAACGCTAGTTATTCGACTTCCATGCAAAGGTAGGGCCGCAGTGCTAGCTTAATCGAAGACACGGGGAGTCTTGTCCTGCCTTTTCCTTGGGCCTGAGTCTCACTCGTAAAAGTTTTGGACTCCCTAGCTGTGCTCTCAAGCACGCACACAACAAAATGCTTCCACCCTCAGGAGCGGCTGTTTTCGCTGAAGCACGGATTCTGTACCGAGTTTTTCCTTCGAGTTAGGTGGCTGAATTTCAGCCTCCACGCTCCGCGGGGGCAGCGCTACTAGCCCCATAACCATGATTTGATTTTTGAGCTGCCATTTGTACGGGCCTGTCTCTACCCCGATTTTACGAAATGGCACCAGTCCCGTGACTCTCACCCACACTACACCCTAAACTGCTTCCTCCCACAGAGAGGTCGTCGGAAGCTGAAACTCTGTTTCTGTACACTGTTGTTTCTTCGAGTTAGAATGCTAGCGATTAGACTTCCATGCAAAAGTAGGGCCACTGTGCTAGCTAAATGAAACACACCGGGAGTCTTGTCTTGCCTTTGCTGGGGCCTGAGTCTCACTCGTAAAGAGCTTTGGACTCCCTTGCAGTGCTGTCACGCATGCACACAACAAAATGCTTCCACCCTCAGGAGCGGCTGTTTTCAATGAAGCACAGATCGTCTACCGAGTTTTTCCTTCGAGTTAGGTGGCTCGCTTTCAGCCTGCACGCACCCCCGGGGCAATGCTACTAGCCCCATAACCATGATGTGATTTGTGAGCTGCCTTCTGTACCGACCTGTCTCTACCCCGATTTTACGAAATGGAACCAGTCCCGTGGCTCTCACCCAAACTAAACCCTAAACTTCTTCCTCCCACAGAGAGGTCATTGGAAGCTAAAACCCTGTTTCTGTACACTGTTGTTTGTTCGAGTAGAACCCTATTGATTAGACTTCAATGCAAAAGTAGGGCCGCTGTGCTAGCTTAGTCAAACACATGGGGAGTGTTGTTCTGCCTTTTGCTGGGGCCTGAGTCTCCCTCGTGAAAAGGTTTGGAATCCCTTTCAGTGCTCTCACGCACACACACAACAAAATGATTCCGATCTCAGGAGCGGCTGTTGTCGCTGAAGCACGGATTCTCTACCGAGGTTTCCTTCCTGTTAGGTGGCTGACTTTCAGCCTGCACGGTCCCCTGGGGCAACGCTACTAGCCCCATAACCATGATGGAATTTGTCTGCTGCCTTCTGTACCGGCCTGTCTCTACCCTGATTTTACAAAATGGAACCAGTCCCGTGGCTCTCACGCACACTACACCCTAAACGGCTTCCTCCCACAGACAGGTCATCGGATGATAAAACAGTGTTTCTGTACACTGTTGTTTCTTCGAGTTAGAATTCTAGCGATTAGACTTCTATGCAAAAGTAGGGCCGCTGTGCTAGCTAAATCATACACACCGGGAATCTTGTCTTGCCTTTGCTGGGGCCTGAGTCTCCCTCGTAAAGAGCTTTGGACTCCCTTGCAGTGCTCTCAAGCATGCACACAACAAAATGCTTCCACCCTCAGGAGCGGCTGTTTTTAATGAAGCACAGATTCTCTACCGAGTTTTTCCTTCGAGTTAGGTGGCTGGCTTTCAGGCTGCATGCACCCCCGGGGCAATGCTACTAGACCCATAACCATGATTTGATTTGTGAGCTGCCATTCGTACGGGCCTGTCTCTACCCCGATTTTACGAAATGGCACAAGTCCCGTGACTCTCATCCACACTATACCCTAAACAGCTTCCTCGCACAGAGAGGTCTTTGGAAGCTAAAACACTGTTTCTGTACACTCTTCTTTCTTCCAGTTGGAACGCTTGCGATTAGATTTCCATGCAAAAGTAGGGCCGCAGTGCTATCTAAAACAAAAACACGGGGAGTCTTGTCCTACCTTTTGCTGGGGCCTGAGTCTCACTCGTAAAAAGCTTTGTACTCCCTTACAGTGATCGCACACACGCACACAACAAAATGCTTCCACCCTCAGGAGCGGCTGTTTTCACTGAAGCACGGATTCTGTACCGAGTTTTTCCTTCGAGTTAGGGGGCGGAATTTCAGCCTGCACGCTCCGCGGGGGCAGCGCTACTAGCCCCATAACCATGATTTGATTTGTGAGCTGCCATTTGTACGGGCCTGTCTCTACCCCGATTTTACGAAATGGCACCAGTCCCGTGACTCTCACCCACACTACACCCTAAACTGCTTCCTCCCACAGAGAGGTCGTTAGAAGCTAAAACACTGTTTCTGTCCACTGTTGTTTCTTCGAGTTAGAATGCTAGCGATTAGACTTCCATGCAAAAGTAGGGCCACTGTGTTAGCTAAATGAAACACACTGGGAGTCTTGTCTTGCCTTTGCTGGGGCCTGAGTCTCACTCGTAAAGAGCTTTGGACTCCCTTGCAGTGCTGTCACGCATGCACACAACAAAATGATTCCACCCTCAGGAGCGGCTCTTTTCAATGAAGCACAGATCCTCTACCGAGTTTTTCCTTCGAGTTAGGTGGCTGGTGTTCAGGCTGCACGCACCCCCGGGGCAATGCTACTAGCCCCATAACCATGATGTGATTTGTGAGCTGCCTTCTGTACCGACCTGTCTCTACCCCGATTTTACGAACTGGAACCAGTCCCGTGGCTCTCACCCAAACTAAACCCTAAACTGCTTCCTCCCACAGAGAGGTCATTGGAAGCTAAAACCCTGTTTCTGTACACTGTTGTTTGTTTGAGTTAGAACCCTACCGATTAGACTTCTATGCAAAAGTAGGGCCGCAGTGCATGCTAGGTCAAACACACCGGGAGTCTTGTCCTGCCTTTTGGTGGGGCCTGAGTCTCACTCGTAAGAACTTTAGACTCCCTTGCAGTGCTCTCACGCACGCACACAACAAAATGCTTCCACCCTCAGGAGCGGCTGTTTTCGCTGAAGCACGGATTCTCTAGTGAGTTTTTCCTTCGAGTTAGGTGGCTGACTTTCAGCCTGCACGGTCCCCTGGGGCAACGCTACTAACCCCATAACCATGATGTGATTTGTGAGCTGCCTTCTGTTCCGGCCTGTCTGTACCCCGATTTTACGAACTGGAACTCATCCCCAGGCTCTCACCCACAGTACACCCTAAACGGCTTCCTCCCATAGAGAGGTCGTCGGAAGATAAAACAGTGTTTCTATACACTGTTGTTTCTTCGAGTTAGAATTCTAGCGATTAGACTCCTATGCAAAAGTAGGGCCGCTGTGCTAGGTAAATCATACACACCGGGAGTCTTGCCTTGCCTTGGCTGGGGCCTGAGTCTCACTCGTAAAGGGCTTTGGACTCCCTTGCAGTGCTCTCACGCATGCACACAACAAAATGCTTCCACCCTCAGGAGTGGCTGTTTTTAATGAAGCACAGATCCTCTACCGAGTTTTTCCTTCGAGTTTGGTGGCTGGCTTTCAGGCTGCACGCACCCCCGGGGCAATGCTACTAGCCCCATAACCATGATTCGATTTGTGAGCTGCCATTTGTACGGTCCTGTCTCTACCCCGATTTTACGAAATGGAACTCATCCCCAGGCTCTCACCCACAGTACACCCTAAACGGCTTCCTCCCACAGAGAGGTCGTCGGAAGATAAAACAGTGTTTCTGTACACGGTTGTTACTTCGAGTTAGAATTCTAGCGATTAGACTTCTATGCAGAAGTAGGGCCGCTGTGCTAGCTAAATCATACACCCCGGGACTCTTGTCCTCCCCTTTGATGGGGTTTGAGTCTCACTCGTAAAAAGCTTTGGTCTCCCTTGCAGTGCTCTCACGCACGTACACAACAGAATGCTTCCACCCTCAGGAGCGGCTGTTTTCAATGAAGCACGGATTCTCTATGGAGTTTTTCCTTCGAGTTAGGTCGCTGACTTTCAGCCTGCACGAGCCTCAGGGGCAACGCTGCTAGCCCCGAAACGATGGTGTGATTTGTGAGCTGCCTTCTGTACTGGCCTGTCTCTACCCCGATTTTACGAAATGGAACCCATCCGCAGGCTCTCACCCACAGTACACGCTAAACTGCTTCCTCCCACAGAGAGGTCGTCGGAAGCTAAAACACTGTTTCTGTACACTGTTGTTTCTTCGAGTTAGAACGCTAGTTATTCGACTTCCATGCAAAGGTAGGGCCGCAGTGCTAGCTTAATCAAAGACAGGGGGAGTGTTCTGCCTTTGGCTGGGGCCTGAGTCTCACTCGTGAAAAAGTTTGGAATCCCTTTCAGTGCTCTCACGCACGCACACAAAGAAATGCTTCCGCCCTCAGGAGCGGCTGTTGTCGCTGAAGCACGGATTATCTACCGAGGTTTCCTTCGTGTTAGGTGGCTGACTTTCCGCCTGAACCCTCCCTCGTGGCCACGCTACTAGCCCCATAAACATGATGTGATTTGTGAGCTGCCTTCTGTTCCGGCCTGTCTCTACCATGATTTTACGAAATGGAGCCCATCCCCAGGCTCTCACACACAGTACACCCTAAACTGCTTCCTCCCACAGAGAGATCGTCGGAAGCTAAAACACTGTTTCTGTACACTGTTGTTTGTTCGAGTTAGAACGCTACCGATTAGACTTCAATGCAAAAGTAAGGCCGCAGTGCATGCTAGGTCAAACACACCGGGAGTCTTGTCCTGCCTTTTGGTGGGGCCTGAGTCTCACTCGTAAGAGCTTTAGACTCCCTTGCAGTGTTCTCACGCACGCACACAACAAAATGCTTCCACCCTCAGGAGCGGCTGTTTTTGCTGAAGCACGGATTCTCTAGCGAGTTTTTCCTTGGAGTTAGGTGGCTGATTTTCAGCCTGCACCGTCCCCTGGGGCAACGCTACTAGCCCCATAACCATGATGTGATTTGTGAGCTGCCTTCTGTACCGGCCTGCCGCTACACCGATTTTACGAAATGGAACTCATCCCCAGGCTCTCACCCACAGTACACCCTAAACGGCTTCCTCCCATAGAGAGGGCGTCGGAAGATAAAACAGTGTTTCTGTACACTGTTGTTTCTTCGAGTTAGAATCCTAGCGATTAGACTTCTATGCAAAAGCAGGGCCGCTGTGCTAGCTAACTCATACACACCGGGAGTCTTGTCCTGCCCTTTGATGGGGTTTGAGTCTCACTCGTAAAAAGCTTTGGTCTCCCTTGCAGTCCTCTCACGCACGTACACAACAAAATGCTTCCACCCTCAGGAGCGGCTGTTTTCAATGAAGCACGGATTCTCTACCGAGTTTTTCCTTCGAGTTAGATCACTGACTTTCAGCCTGCACGAGCCTCAGGGGCAACGCTGCTAGCCCCGAAACGATGGTGTGATTTGTGAGCTGCCTTCTGTACCGGCCTGTCTCTACCCGGATTTTACGAAATGGAACCCATCCGCAGGCTCTCACCCACAGTACACGCTAAACTGCTTCCTCGCACAGAGAGGTCGTCGGAAGCTAAAACACTGTTTCTCTACACTGTTGTTTCTTCGAGTTAGAACGCTAGTTATTCGACTTCCATGCAAAGGTAGGGCCGCAGTGCTAGCTTAATCGAAGACACGGGGAGTCTTGTCCTGCCTTTTCCTTGGGCCTGAGTCTCACTCGTAAAAGTTTTGGACTCCCTAGCTGTGCTCTCAAGCACGCACACAACAAAATGCTTCCACCCTCAGGAGCGGCTGTTTTCGCTGAAGCACGGATTCTGTACCGAGTTTTTCCTTCGAGTTAGGTGGCTGAATTTCAGCCTCCACGCTCCGCGGGGGCAGCGCTACTAGCCCCATAACCATGATTTGATTTGTGAGCTGCCATTTGTACGGGCCTGTCTCTACCCCGATTTTACGAAATGGCACCAGTCCCGTGACTCTCACCCACACTACACCCTAAACTGCTTCCTCCCACAGAGAGGTCGTCGGAAGCTGAAACTCTGTTTCTGTACACTGTTGTTTCTTCGAGTTAGAATGCTAGCGATTAGACTTCCATGCAAAAGTAGGGCCACTGTGCTAGCTAAATGAAACACACCGGGAGTCTTGTCTTGCCTTTGCTGGGGCCTGAGTCTCACTCGTAAAGAGCTTTGGACTCCCTTGCAGTGCTGTCACGCATGCACACAACAAAATGCTTCCACCCTCAGGAGCGGCTGTTTTCAATGAAGCACAGATCGTCTACCGAGTTTTTCCTTCGAGTTAGGTGGCTCGCTTTCAGCCTGCACGCACCCCCGGGGCAATGCTACTAGCCCCATAACCATGATGTGATTTGTGAGCTGCCTTCTGTACCGACCTGTCTCTACCCCGATTTTACGAAATGGAACCAGTCCCGTGGCTCTCACCCAAACTAAACCCTAAACTTCTTCCTCCCACAGAGAGGTCATTGGAAGCTAAAACCCTGTTTCTGTACACTGTTGTTTGTTCGAGTAGAACCCTATTGATTAGACTTCAATGCAAAAGTAGGGCCGCTGTGCTAGCTTAGTCAAACACATGGGGAGTGTTGTTCTGCCTTTTGCTGGGGCCTGAGTCTCACTCGTGAAAAGGTTTGGAATCCCTTTCAGTGCTCTCACGCACACACACAACAAAATGATTCCGATCTCAGGAGCGGCTGTTGTCGCTGAAGCACGGATTCTCTACCGAGGTTTCCTTCCTGTTAGGTGGCTGACTTTCAGCCTGCACGGTCCCCTGGGGCAACGCTACTAGCCCCATAACCATGATGGAATTTGTCTGCTGCCTTCTGTACCGGCCTGTCTCTACCCTGATTTTACAAAATGGAACCAGTCCCGTGGCTCTCACGCACACTACACCCTAAACGGCTTCCTCCCACAGACAGGTCATCGGATGATAAAACAGTGTTTCTGTACACTGTTGTTTCTTCGAGTTAGAATTCTAGCGATTAGACTTCTATGCAAAAGTAGGGCCGCTGTGCTAGCTAAATCATACACACCGGGAATCTTGTCTTGCCTTTGCTGGGGCCTGAGTCTCCCTCGTAAAGAGCTTTGGACTCCCTTGCAGTGCTCTCAAGCATGCACACAACAAAATGCTTCCACCCTCAGGAGCGGCTGTTTTTAATGAAGCACAGATTCTCTACCGAGTTTTTCCTTCGAGTTAGGTGGCTGGCTTTCAGGCTGCATGCACCCCCGGGGCAATGCTACTAGCCCCATAACCATGATTTGATTTGTGAGCTGCCATTCGTACGGGCCTGTCTCTACCCCGATTTTACGAAATGGCACAAGTCCCGTGACTCTCATCCACACTATACCCTAAACAGCTTCCTCGCACAGAGAGGTCTTTGGAAGCTAAAACACTGTTTCTGTACACTCTTCTTTCTTCCAGTTGGAACGCTTGCGATTAGATTTCCATGGAAAAGTAGGGCCGCAGTGCTATCTAAAACAAACACACGGGGAGTCTTGTCCTACCTTTTGCTGCGGCCTGAGTCTCACTCGTAAAAAGCTTTGTACTCCCTTACAGTGATCGCACACACGCACACAACAAAATGCTTCCACCCTCAGGAGCGGCTGTTTTCACTGAAGCACGGATTCTGTACCGAGTTTTTCCTTCGAGTTAGGGGGCGGAATTTCAGCCTGCACGCTCCGCGGGGGCAGCGCTACTAGCCCCATAACCATGATTTGATTTGTGAGCTGCCATTTGTACGGGCCTGTCTCTACCCCGATTTTACGAAATGGCACCAGTCCCGTGACTCTCATCCACACTACACCCTAAACGGCTTCCTCGCACAAAGAGGTCGTCGGAAGCTAAAACACTGTTTTGCTACACTGTTGTTTCTTCGAGTTAGAATCCTAGCGATTAGACTTCTATGCAAAAGTAGGGCCGCTCTGCTAGCTAAATCATACACACCGGGAGTCTTGCCTTGCCTTGGCTGGGGCCTGAGTCTCACTCGTAAAGAGCTTTGGACTGCCTTGCAGTGCTCTCACGCATGCACACAACAAAATGCTTCCACCCTCAGGAGCGGCTGTTTTTAATGAAGCACAGATCCTCTACCGAGTTTCTCCTTCGAGTTAGGTGAATGGCTTTCACCCTGCACGCACCGCCGGGGCAATGCTACTAGCCCCATAACCATGATTTGATTTGTGAGCTGCCATTTGTACGGGCCTGTCTCTACCCCGATTTTACGAAATGGCACCAGTCCCGTGACTCTCACCCACACTACACCCTAAACTGCTTCCTCCCACAGAGAGGTCGTTAGAAGCTAAAACACTGTTTCTGTCCACTGTTGTTTCTTCGAGTTAGAATGCTAGCGATTAGACTTCCATGCAAAAGTAGGGCCACTGTGTTAGCTAAATGAAACACACTGGGAGTCTTGTCTTGCCTTTGCTGGGGCCTGAGTCTCACTCGTAAAGAGCTTTGGACTCCCTTGCAGTGCTCTCACGCATGCACACAACAAAATGCTTCCACCCTCAGGAGCGGCTGTTTTCAATGAAGCACAGATCCTCTACCGAGTTTTTCCTTCGAGTTAGGTGGCTGGTGTTCAGGCTGCACGCACCCCCGGGGCAATGCTACTAGCCCCATAACCATGATGTGATTTGTGAGCTGCCTTCTGTACCGACCTGTCTCTACCCCGATTTTACGAACTGGAACCAGTCCCGTGGCTCTCACCCAAACTAAACCCTAAACTGCTTCCTCCCACAGAGAGGTCATTGGAAGCTAAAACCCTGTTTCTGTACACTGTTGTTTGTTTGAGTTAGAACCCTACCGATTAGACTTCTATGCAAAAGTAGGGCCGCAGTGCATGCTAGGTCAAACACACCGGGAGTCTTGTCCTGCCTTTTGGTGGGGCCTGAGTCTCACTCGTAAGAGCTTTAGACTCCCTTGCAGTGTTCTCACGCACGCACACAACAAAATGCTTCCACCCTCAGGAGCGGCTTTTTTCGCTGAAGCACGGATTCTCTAGCGAGTTTTTCCTTCGAGTTAGGTGGCTGACTTTCAGCCTGCACGGTCCCCTGGGGCAACGCTACTAACCCCATAACCATGATGTGATTTGTGAGCTGCCTTCTGTTCCAGCCTGTCTCTACCCCGATTTTACGAACTGGAACTCATCCCCAGGCTCTCACCCACAGTACACCCTAAACGGCTTCCTCCCATAGAGAGGTCGTCGGAAGATAAAACAGTGTTTCTATACAGTGTTGTTTCTTCGAGTTAGAATTCTAGCGATTAGACTCCTATGCAAAAGTAGGGCCGCTGGGCTAGGTAAATCATACACACCGGGAGTCTTGCCTTGCCTTGGCTGGGGCCTGAGTCTCACTCGTAAAGGGCTTTGGACTCCCTTGCAGTGCTCTCACGCATGCACACAACAAAATGCTTCCACCCTCAGGAGTGGCTGTTTTTAATGAAGCTCAGATCCTCTACCGAGTTTTTCTTTCGAGTTTGGTGGCTGGCTTTCAGGCTGCACGCAACCCCGGGGCAATGCTACTAGCCCCATAACCATGATTCGATTTGTGAGCTGCCATTTGTACGGTCCTGTCTCTACCCCGATTTTACGAAATGGAACTCATCCCCAGGCTCTCACCCACAGTACACCCTAAACGGCTTCCTCCCACAGAGAGGTCGTCGGAAGATAAAACAGTGTTTCTGTACACGGTTGTTACTTCGAGTTAGAATTCTAGCGATTAGACTTCTATGCAGAAGTAGGGCCGCTGTGCTAGCTAAATCATACACCCCGGGACTCTTGTCCTCCCCTTTGATGGGGTTTGAGTCTCACTCGTAAAAAGCTTTGGTCTCCCTTGCAGTGCTCTCACGCACGTACACAACAGAATGCTTCCACCCTCAGGAGCGGCTGTTTTCAATGAAGCACGGATTCTCTATGGAGTTTTTCCTTCGAGTTAGGTCGCTGACTTTCAGCCTGCACGAGCCTCAGGGGCAACGCTGCTAGCCCCGAAACGATGGTGTGATTTGTGAGCTGCCTTCTGTACTGGCCTGTCTCTACCCCGATTTTACGAAATGGAACCCATCCGCAGGCTCTCACCCACAGTACACGCTAAACTGCTTCCTCCCACAGAGAGGTCGTCGGAAGCTAAAACACTGTTTCTGTACACTGTTGTTTCTTCGAGTTAGAACGCTAGTTATTCGACTTCCATGCAAAGGTAGGGCCGCAGTGCTAGCTTAATCAAAGACACGGGGAGTGTTCTGCCTTTTGCTGGGGCCTGAGTCTCACTCGTGAAAAAGTTTGGAATCCCTTTCAGTGCTCTCACGCACGCACACAACAAAATGCTTCCGCCCTCAGGAGCGGCTGTTGTCGCTGAAGCACGGATTATCTACCGAGGTTTCCTTCGTGTTAGGTGGCTGACTTTCCGCCTGAACGCTCCCTCGTGGCCACGCTACTAGCCCCATAAACATGATGTGATTTGTGAGCTGCCTTCTGTTCCGGCCTGTCTCTACCACTTTTTTACGAAATGGAGCCCATCCCCAGGCTCTCACACACAGTACACCCTAAACTGCTTCCTCCCACAGAGAGATCGTCGGAAGCTAAAACACTGTTTCTGTACACTGTTGTTTGTTCGAGTTAGAACGCTACCGATTAGACTTCAATGCAAAAGTAAGGCCGCAGTGCATGCTAGGTCAAACACACCGGGAGTCTTGTCCTGCCTTTTGGTGGGGCCTGAGTCTCACTCGTAAGAGCTTTAGACTCCCTTGCAGTGCTCTCACGCACGCACACAACAAAATGCTTCCACCCTCAGGAGCGGCTGTTTTCGGTGAAGCACGGATTCTCTAGCGAGTTTTTCCTTGGAGTTAGGTGGCTGACTTTCAGCCTGCACCGTCCCCTGGGGCAACGCTACTAGCCCCATAACGATGATGTGATTTGTGAGCTGCCTTCTGTACCGGCCTGCCGCTACACCGATTTTACGAAATGGAACTCATCCCCAGGCTCTCACCCACAGTACACCCTAAACGGCTTCCTCCCATAGAGAGGTCGTCGGAAGATAAAACAGTGTTTCTGTACACTGTTGTTTCTTCGAGTTAGAATCCTAGCGATTAGACTTCTATGCAAAAGCAGGGCCGCTGTGCTAGCTAACTCATACACACCGGGAGTCTTGTCCTGCCCTTTGATGGGGTTTGAGTCTCACTCGTAAAAAGCTTTGGTCTCCCTTGCAGTCCTCTCACGCACGTACACAACAAAATGCTTCCACCCTCAGGAGCGGCTGTTTTCAATGAAGCACGGATTCTCTACCGAGTTTTTCCTTCGAGTTAGGTCACTGACTTTCAGCCTGCACGAGCCTCAGGGGCAACGCTGCTAGCCCCGAAACGATGGTGTGATTTGTGAGCTGCCTTCTGTACCGGCCTGTCTCTACCCGGATTTTACGAAATGGAACCCATCCGCAGGTTCTCACCCACAGTACACGCTAAACTGCTTCCTCGCACAGAGAGGTCGTCGGAAGCTAAAACACTGTTTCTCTACACTGTTGTTTCTTCGAGTTAGAACGCTAGTTATTCGACTTCCATGCAAAGGTAGGGCCGCAGTGCTAGCTTAATCGAAGACACGGGGAGTCTTGTCCTGCCTTTTCCTTGGGCCTGAGTCTCACTCGTAAAAGTTTTGGACTCCCTAGCTGTGCTCTCAAGCACGCACACAACAAAATGCTTCCACCCTCAGGAGCGGCTGTTTTCGCTGAAGCACGGATTCTGTACCGAGTTTTTCCTTCGAGTTAGGTGGCTGAATTTCAGCCTCCACGCTCCGCGGGGGCAGCGCTACTAGCCCCATAACCATGATTTGATTTTTGAGCTGCCATTTGTACGGGCCTGTCTCTACCCCGATTTTACGAAATGGCACCAGTCCCGTGACTCTCACCCACACTACACCCTAAACTGCTTCCTCCCACAGAGAGGTCGTCGGAAGCTGAAACTCTGTTTCTGTACACTGTTGTTTCTTCGAGTTAGAATGCTAGCGATTAGACTTCCATGCAAAAGTAGGGCCACTGTGCTAGCTAAATGAAACACACCGGGAGTCTTGTCTTGCCTTTGCTGGGGCCTGAGTCTCACTCGTAAAGAGCTTTGGACTCCCTTGCAGTGCTGTCACGCATGCACACAACAAAATGCTTCCACCCTCAGGAGCGGCTGTTTTCAATGAAGCACAGATCGTCTACCGAGTTTTTCCTTCGAGTTAGGTGGCTCGCTTTCAGCCTGCACGCACCCCCGGGGCAATGCTACTAGCCCCATAACCATGATGTGATTTGTGAGCTGCCTTCTGTACCGACCTGTCTCTACCCCGATTTTACGAAATGGAACCAGTCCCGTGGCTCTCACCCAAACTAAACCCTAAACTTCTTCCTCCCACAGAGAGGTCATTGGAAGCTAAAACCCTGTTTCTGTACACTGTTGTTTGTTCGAGTAGAACCCTATTGATTAGACTTCAATGCAAAAGTAGGGCCGCTGTGCTAGCTTAGTCAAACACATGGGGAGTGTTGTTCTGCCTTTTGCTGGGGCCTGAGTCTCCCTCGTGAAAAGGTTTGGAATCCCTTTCAGTGCTCTCACGCACACACACAACAAAATGATTCCGATCTCAGGAGCGGCTGTTGTCGCTGAAGCACGGATTCTCTACCGAGGTTTCCTTCCTGTTAGGTGGCTGACTTTCAGCCTGCACGGTCCCCTGGGGCAACGCTACTAGCCCCATAACCATGATGGAATTTGTCTGCTGCCTTCTGTACCGGCCTGTCTCTACCCTGATTTTACAAAATGGAACCAGTCCCGTGGCTCTCACGCACACTACACCCTAAACGGCTTCCTCCCACAGACAGGTCATCGGATGATAAAACAGTGTTTCTGTACACTGTTGTTTCTTCGAGTTAGAATTCTAGCGATTAGACTTCTATGCAAAAGTAGGGCCGCTGTGCTAGCTAAATCATACACACCGGGAATCTTGTCTTGCCTTTGCTGGGGCCTGAGTCTCCCTCGTAAAGAGCTTTGGACTCCCTTGCAGTGCTCTCAAGCATGCACACAACAAAATGCTTCCACCCTCAGGAGCGGCTGTTTTTAATGAAGCACAGATTCTCTACCGAGTTTTTCCTTCGAGTTAGGTGGCTGGCTTTCAGGCTGCATGCACCCCCGGGGCAATGCTACTAGACCCATAACCATGATTTGATTTGTGAGCTGCCATTCGTACGGGCCTGTCTCTACCCCGATTTTACGAAATGGCACAAGTCCCGTGACTCTCATCCACACTATACCCTAAACAGCTTCCTCGCACAGAGAGGTCTTTGGAAGCTAAAACACTGTTTCTGTACACTCTTCTTTCTTCCAGTTGGAACGCTTGCGATTAGATTTCCATGCAAAAGTAGGGCCGCAGTGCTATCTAAAACAAAAACACGGGGAGTCTTGTCCTACCTTTTGCTGGGGCCTGAGTCTCACTCGTAAAAAGCTTTGTACTCCCTTACAGTGATCGCACACACGCACACAACAAAATGCTTCCACCCTCAGGAGCGGCTGTTTTCACTGAAGCACGGATTCTGTACCGAGTTTTTCCTTCGAGTTAGGGGGCGGAATTTCAGCCTGCACGCTCCGCGGGGGCAGCGCTACTAGCCCCATAACCATGATTTGATTTGTGAGCTGCCATTTGTACGGGCCTGTCTCTACCCCGATTTTACGAAATGGCACCAGTCCCGTGACTCTCACCCACACTACACCCTAAACTGCTTCCTCCCACAGAGAGGTCGTTAGAAGCTAAAACACTGTTTCTGTCCACTGTTGTTTCTTCGAGTTAGAATGCTAGCGATTAGACTTCCATGCAAAAGTAGGGCCACTGTGTTAGCTAAATGAAACACACTGGGAGTCTTGTCTTGCCTTTGCTGGGGCCTGAGTCTCACTCGTAAAGAGCTTTGGACTCCCTTGCAGTGCTGTCACGCATGCACACAACAAAATGATTCCACCCTCAGGAGCGGCTCTTTTCAATGAAGCACAGATCCTCTACCGAGTTTTTCCTTCGAGTTAGGTGGCTGGTGTTCAGGCTGCACGCACCCCCGGGGCAATGCTACTAGCCCCATAACCATGATGTGATTTGTGAGCTGCCTTCTGTACCGACCTGTCTCTACCCCGATTTTACGAACTGGAACCAGTCCCGTGGCTCTCACCCAAACTAAACCCTAAACTGCTTCCTCCCACAGAGAGGTCATTGGAAGCTAAAACCCTGTTTCTGTACACTGTTGTTTGTTTGAGTTAGAACCCTACCGATTAGACTTCTATGCAAAAGTAGGGCCGCAGTGCATGCTAGGTCAAACACACCGGGAGTCTTGTCCTGCCTTTTGGTGGGGCCTGAGTCTCACTCGTAAGAACTTTAGACTCCCTTGCAGTGCTCTCACGCACGCACACAACAAAATGCTTCCACCCTCAGGAGCGGCTGTTTTCGCTGAAGCACGGATTCTCTAGTGAGTTTTTCCTTCGAGTTAGGTGGCTGACTTTCAGCCTGCACGGTCCCCTGGGGCAACGCTACTAACCCCATAACCATGATGTGATTTGTGAGCTGCCTTCTGTTCCGGCCTGTCTGTACCCCGATTTTACGAACTGGAACTCATCCCCAGGCTCTCACCCACAGTACACCCTAAACGGCTTCCTCCCATAGAGAGGTCGTCGGAAGATAAAACAGTGTTTCTATACACTGTTGTTTCTTCGAGTTAGAATTCTAGCGATTAGACTCCTATGCAAAAGTAGGGCCGCTGTGCTAGGTAAATCATACACACCGGGAGTCTTGCCTTGCCTTGGCTGGGGCCTGAGTCTCACTCGTAAAGGGCTTTGGACTCCCTTGCAGTGCTCTCACGCATGCACACAACAAAATGCTTCCACCCTCAGGAGTGGCTGTTTTTAATGAAGCACAGATCCTCTACCGAGTTTTTCCTTCGAGTTTGGTGGCTGGCTTTCAGGCTGCACGCACCCCCGGGGCAATGCTACTAGCCCCATAACCATGATTCGATTTGTGAGCTGCCATTTGTACGGTCCTGTCTCTACCCCGATTTTACGAAATGGAACTCATCCCCAGGCTCTCACCCACAGTACACCCTAAACGGCTTCCTCCCACAGAGAGGTCGTCGGAAGATAAAACAGTGTTTCTGTACACGGTTGTTACTTCGAGTTAGAATTCTAGCGATTAGACTTCTATGCAGAAGTAGGGCCGCTGTGCTAGCTAAATCATACACCCCGGGACTCTTGTCCTCCCCTTTGATGGGGTTTGAGTCTCACTCGTAAAAAGCTTTGGTCTCCCTTGCAGTGCTCTCACGCACGTACACAACAGAATGCTTCCACCCTCAGGAGCGGCTGTTTTCAATGAAGCACGGATTCTCTATGGAGTTTTTCCTTCGAGTTAGGTCGCTGACTTTCAGCCTGCACGAGCCTCAGGGGCAACGCTGCTAGCCCCGAAACGATGGTGTGATTTGTGAGCTGCCTTCTGTACTGGCCTGTCTCTACCCCGATTTTACGAAATGGAACCCATCCGCAGGCTCTCACCCACAGTACACGCTAAACTGCTTCCTCCCACAGAGAGGTCGTCGGAAGCTAAAACACTGTTTCTGTACACTGTTGTTTCTTCGAGTTAGAACGCTAGTTATTCGACTTCCATGCAAAGGTAGGGCCGCAGTGCTAGCTTAATCAAAGACAGGGGGAGTGTTCTGCCTTTGGCTGGGGCCTGAGTCTCACTCGTGAAAAAGTTTGGAATCCCTTTCAGTGCTCTCACGCACGCACACAAAGAAATGCTTCCGCCCTCAGGAGCGGCTGTTGTCGCTGAAGCACGGATTATCTACCGAGGTTTCCTTCGTGTTAGGTGGCTGACTTTCCGCCTGAACCCTCCCTCGTGGCCACGCTACTAGCCCCATAAACATGATGTGATTTGTGAGCTGCCTTCTGTTCCGGCCTGTCTCTACCATGATTTTACGAAATGGAGCCCATCCCCAGGCTCTCACACACAGTACACCCTAAACTGCTTCCTCCCACAGAGAGATCGTCGGAAGCTAAAACACTGTTTCTGTACACTGTTGTTTGTTCGAGTTAGAACGCTACCGATTAGACTTCAATGCAAAAGTAAGGCCGCAGTGCATGCTAGGTCAAACACACCGGGAGTCTTGTCCTGCCTTTTGGTGGGGCCTGAGTCTCACTCGTAAGAGCTTTAGACTCCCTTGCAGTGTTCTCACGCACGCACACAACAAAATGCTTCCACCCTCAGGAGCGGCTGTTTTTGCTGAAGCACGGATTCTCTAGCGAGTTTTTCCTTGGAGTTAGGTGGCTGATTTTCAGCCTGCACCGTCCCCTGGGGCAACGCTACTAGCCCCATAACCATGATGTGATTTGTGAGCTGCCTTCTGTACCGGCCTGCCGCTACACCGATTTTACGAAATGGAACTCATCCCCAGGCTCTCACCCACAGTACACCCTAAACGGCTTCCTCCCATAGAGAGGGCGTCGGAAGATAAAACAGTGTTTCTGTACACTGTTGTTTCTTCGAGTTAGAATCCTAGCGATTAGACTTCTATGCAAAAGCAGGGCCGCTGTGCTAGCTAACTCATACACACCGGGAGTCTTGTCCTGCCCTTTGATGGGGTTTGAGTCTCACTCGTAAAAAGCTTTGGTCTCCCTTGCAGTCCTCTCACGCACGTACACAACAAAATGCTTCCACCCTCAGGAGCGGCTGTTTTCAATGAAGCACGGATTCTCTACCGAGTTTTTCCTTCGAGTTAGATCACTGACTTTCAGCCTGCACGAGCCTCAGGGGCAACGCTGCTAGCCCCGAAACGATGGTGTGATTTGTGAGCTGCCTTCTGTACCGGCCTGTCTCTACCCGGATTTTACGAAATGGAACCCATCCGCAGGCTCTCACCCACAGTACACGCTAAACTGCTTCCTCGCACAGAGAGGTCGTCGGAAGCTAAAACACTGTTTCTCTACACTGTTGTTTCTTCGAGTTAGAACGCTAGTTATTCGACTTCCATGCAAAGGTAGGGCCGCAGTGCTAGCTTAATCGAAGACACGGGGAGTCTTGTCCTGCCTTTTCCTTGGGCCTGAGTCTCACTCGTAAAAGTTTTGGACTCCCTAGCTGTGCTCTCAAGCACGCACACAACAAAATGCTTCCACCCTCAGGAGCGGCTGTTTTCGCTGAAGCACGGATTCTGTACCGAGTTTTTCCTTCGAGTTAGGTGGCTGAATTTCAGCCTCCACGCTCCGCGGGGGCAGCGCTACTAGCCCCATAACCATGATTTGATTTGTGAGCTGCCATTTGTACGGGCCTGTCTCTACCCCGATTTTACGAAATGGCACCAGTCCCGTGACTCTCACCCACACTACACCCTAAACTGCTTCCTCCCACAGAGAGGTTGTCGGAAGCTGAAACTCTGTTTCTGTACACTGTTGTTTCTTCGAGTTAGAATGCTAGCGATTAGACTTCCATGCAAAAGTAGGGCCACTGTGCTAGCTAAATGAAACACACCGGGAGTCTTGTCTTGCCTTTGCTGGGGCCTGAGTCTCACTCGTAAAGAGCTTTGGACTCCCTTGCAGTGCTGTCACGCATGCACACAACAAAATGCTTCCACCCTCAGGAGCGGCTGTTTTCAATGAAGCACAGATCGTCTACCGAGTTTTTCCTTCGAGTTAGGTGGCTCGCTTTCAGCCTGCACGCACCCCCGGGGCAATGCTACTAGCCCCATAACCATGATGTGATTTGTGAGCTGCCTTCTGTACCGACCTGTCTCTACCCCGATTTTACGAAATGGAACCAGTCCCGTGGCTCTCACCCAAACTAAACCCTAAACTTCTTCCTCCCACAGAGAGGTCATTGGAAGCTAAAACCCTGTTTCTGTACACTGTTGTTTGTTCGAGTAGAACCCTATTGATTAGACTTCAATGCAAAAGTAGGGCCGCTGTGCTAGCTTAGTCAAACACATGGGGAGTGTTGTTCTGCCTTTTGCTGGGGCCTGAGTCTCACTCGTGAAAAGGTTTGGAATCCCTTTCAGTGCTCTCACGCACACACACAACAAAATGATTCCGATCTCAGGAGCGGCTGTTGTCGCTGAAGCACGGATTCTCTACTGAGGTTTCCTTCCTGTTAGGTGGCTGACTTTCAGCCTGCACGGTCCCCTGGGGCAACGCTACTAGCCCCATAACCATGATGGAATTTGTCTGCTGCCTTCTGTACCGGCCTGTCTCTACCCTGATTTTACAAAATGGAACCAGTCCCGTGGCTCTCACGCACACTACACCCTAAACGGCTTCCTCCCACAGACAGGTCATCGGATGATAAAACAGTGTTTCTGTACATTGTTGTTTCTTCGAGTTAGAATTCTAGCGATTAGACTTCTATGCAAAAGTAGGGCCGCTGTGCTAGCTAAATCATACACACCGGGAATCTTGTCTTGCCTTTGCTGGGGCCTGAGTCTCCCTCGTAAAGAGCTTTGGACTCTCTTGCAGTGCTCTCAAGCATGCACACAACAAAATGCTTCCACCCTCAGGAGCGGCTGTTTTTAATGAAGCACAGATTCTCTACCGAGTTTTTCCTTCGAGTTAGGTGGCTGGCTTTCAGGCTGCATGCACCCCCGGGGCAATGCTACTAGCCCCATAACCATGATTTGATTTGTGAGCTGCCATTCGTACGGGCCTGTCTCTACCCCGATTTTACGAAATGGCACAAGTCCCGTGACTCTCATCCACACTATACCCTAAACAGCTTCCTCGCACAGAGAGGTCTTTGGAAGCTAAAACACTGTTTCTGTACACTCTTCTTTCTTCCAGTTGGAACGCTTGCGATTAGATTTCCATGGAAAAGTAGGGCCGCAGTGCTATCTAAAACAAAAACACGGGGAGTCTTGTCCTACCTTTTGCTGGGGCCTGAGTCTCACTCGTAAAAAGCTTTGTACTCCCTTACAGTGATCGCACACACGCACACAACAAAATGCTTCCACCCTCAGGAGCGGCTGTTTTCACTGAAGCACGGATTCTGTACCGAGTTTTTCCTTCGAGTTAGGGGGCGGAATTTCAGCCTGCACGCTCCGCGGGGGCAGCGCTACTAGCCCCATAACCATGATTTGATTTGTGAGCTGCCATTTGTACGGGCCTGTCTCTACCCCGATTTTACGAAATGGCACCAGTCCCGTGACTCTCATCCACACTACACCCTAAACGGCTTCCTCGCACAAAGAGGTCGTCGGAAGCTAAAACACTGTTTTGCTACACTGTTGTTTCTTCGAGTTAGAATCCTAGCGATTAGACTTCTATGCAAAAGTAGGGCCGCTCTGCTAGCTAAATCATACACACCGGGAGTCTTGCCTTGCCTTGGCTGGGGCCTGAGTCTCACTCGTAAAGAGCTTTGGACTGCCTTGCAGTGCTCTCACGCATGCACACAACAAAATGCTTCCACCCTCAGGAGCGGCTGTTTTTAATGAAGCACAGATCCTCTACCGAGTTTCTCCTTCGAGTTAGGTGAATGGCTTTCACCCTGCACGCACCGCCGGGGCAATGCTACTAGCCCCATAACCATGATTTGATTTGTGAGCTGCCATTTGTACGGGCCTGTCTCTACCCCGATTTTACGAAATGGCACCAGTCCCGTGACTCTCACCCACACTACACCCTAAACTGCTTCCTCCCACAGAGAGGTCGTTAGAAGCTAAAACACTGTTTCTGTCCACTGTTGTTTCTTCGAGTTAGAATGCTAGCGATTAGACTTCCATGCAAAAGTAGGGCCACTGTGTTAGCTAAATGAAACACACTGGGAGTCTTGTCTTGCCTTTGCTGGGGCCTGAGTCTCACTCGTAAAGAGCTTTGGACTCCCTTGCAGTGCTCTCACGCATGCACACAACAAAATGCTTCCACCCTCAGGAGCGGCTGTTTTCAATGAAGCACAGATCCTCTACCGAGTTTTTCCTTCGAGTTAGGTGGCTGGTGTTCAGGCTGCACGCACCCCCGGGGCAATGCTACTAGCCCCATAACCATGATGTGATTTGTGAGCTGCCTTCTGTACCGACCTGTCTCTACCCCGATTTTACGAACTGGAACCAGTCCCGTGGCTCTCACCCAAACTAAACCCTAAACTGCTTCCTCCCACAGAGAGGTCATTGGAAGCTAAAACCCTGTTTCTGTACACTGTTGTTTGTTTGAGTTAGAACCCTACCGATTAGACTTCTATGCAAAAGTAGGGCCGCAGTGCATGCTAGGTCAAACACACCGGGAGTCTTGTCCTGCCTTTTGGTGGGGCCTGAGTCTCACTCGTAAGAGCTTTAGACTCCCTTGCAGTGCTCTCACGCACGCACACAACAAAATGCTTCCACCCTCAGGAGCGGCTGTTTTCGCTGAAGCACGGATTCTCTAGTGAGTTTTTCCTTCGAGTTAGGTGGCTGACTTTCAGCCTGCACGGTCCCCTGGGGCAACGCTACTAACCCCATAACCATGATGTGATTTGTGAGCTGCCTTCTGTTCCGGCCTGTCTCTACCCCGATTTTACGAACTGGAACTCATCCCCAGGCTCTCACCCACAGTACACCCTAAACGGCTTCCTCCCATAGAGAGGTCGTCGGAAGATAAAACAGTGTTTCTATACACTGTTGTTTCTTCGAGTTAGAATTCTAGCGATTAGACTCCTATGCAAAAGTAGGGCCGCTGTGCTAGGTAAATCATACACACCGGGAGTCTTGCCTTGCCTTGGCTGGGGCCTGAGTCTCACTCGTAAAGGGCTTTGGACTCCCTTGCAGTGCTCTCACGCATGCACACAACAAAATGCTTCCACCCTCAGGAGTGGCTGTTTTTAATGAAGCACAGATCCTCTACCGAGTTTTTCCTTCGAGTTTGGTGCCTGGCTTTCAGGCTGCACGCACCCCCGGGGCAATGCTACTAGCCCCATAACCATGATTCGATTTGTGAGCTGCCATTTGTACGGTCCTGTCTCTACCCCGATTTTACGAAATGGAACTCATCCCCAGGCTCTCACCCACAGTACACCCTAAACGGCTTCCTCCCACAGAGAGGTCGTCGGAAGATAAAACAGTGTTTCTGTACACGGTTGTTACTTCGAGTTAGAATTCTAGCGATTAGACTTCTATGCAGAAGTAGGGCCGCTGTGCTAGCTAAATCATACACCCCGGGACTCTTGTCCTCCCCTTTGATGGGGTTTGAGTCTCACTCGTAAAAAGCTTTGGTCTCCCTTGCAGTGCTCTCACGCACGTACACAACAGAATGCTTCCACCCTCAGGAGCGGCTGTTTTCAATGAAGCACGGATTCTCTATGGAGTTTTTCCTTCGAGTTAGGTCGCTGACTTTCAGCCTGCACGAGCCTCAGGGGCAACGCTGCTAGCCCCGAAACGATGGTGTGATTTGTGAGCTGCCTTCTGTACTGGCCTGTCTCTACCCCGATTTTACGAAATGGAACCCATCCGCAGGCTCTCACCCACAGTACACGCTAAACTGCTTCCTCCCACAGAGAGGTCGTCGGAAGCTAAAACACTGTTTCTGTACACTGTTGTTTCTTCGAGTTAGAACGCTAGTTATTCGACTTCCATGCAAAGGTAGGGCCGCAGTGCTAGCTTAATCAAAGACACGGGGAGTGTTCTGCCTTTGGCTGGGGCCTGAGTCTCACTCGTGAAAAAGTTTGGAATCCCTTTCAGTGCTCTCACGCACGCACACAAAGAAATGCTTCCGCCCTCAGGAGCGGCTGTTGTCGCTGAAGCACGGATTATCTACCGAGGTTTCCTTCGTGTTAGGTGGCTGACTTTCCGCCTGAACGCTCCCTCGTGGCCACGCTACTAGCCCCATAAACATGATGTGATTTGTGAGCTGCCTTCTGTTCCGGCCTGTCTCTACCACGATTTTACGAAATGGAGCCCATCCCCAGGCTCTCACACACAGTACACCCTAAACTGCTTCCTCCCACAGAGAGATCGTCGGAAGCTAAAACACTGTTTCTGTACACTGTTGTTTGTTCGAGTTAGAACGCTACCGATTAGACTTCAATGCAAAAGTAAGGCCGCAGTGCATGCTAGGTCAAACACACCGGGAGTCTTGTCCTGCCTTTTGGTGGGGCCTGAGTCTCACTCGTAAGAGCTTTAGACTCCCTTGCAGTGTTCTCACGCACGCACACAACAAAATGCTTCCACCCTCAGGAGCGGCTGTTTTTGCTGAAGCACGGATTCTCTAGCGAGTTTTTCCTTGGAGTTAGGTGGCTGACTTTCAGCCTGCACCGTCCCCTGGGGCAACGCTACTAGCCCCATAACGATGATGTGATTTGTGAGCTGCCTTCTGTACCGGCCTGCCGCTACACCGATTTTACGAAATGGAACTCATCCCCAGGCTCTCACCCACAGTACACCCTAAACGGCTTCCTCCCATAGAGAGGTCGTCGGAAGATAAAACAGTGTTTCTGTACACTGTTGTTTCTTCGAGTTAGAATCCTCGCGATTAGACTTCTATGCAAAAGCAGGGCCGCTGTGCTAGCTAACTCATACACACCGGGAGTCTTGTCCTGCCCTTTGATGGGGTTTGAGTCTCACTCGTAAAAAGCTTTGGTCTCCCTTGCAGTCCTCTCACGCACGTACACAACAAAATGCTTCCACCCTCAGGAGCGGCTGTTTTCAATGAAGCACGGATTCTCTACCGAGTTTTTCCTTCGAGTTAGGTCACTGACTTTCAGCCTGCACGAGCCTCAGGGGCAACGCTGCTAGCCCCGAAACGATGGTGTGATTTGTGAGCTGCCTTCTGTACCGGCCTGTCTCTACCCGGATTTTACGAAATGGAACCCATCCGCAGGCTCTCACCCACAGTACACGCTAAACTGCTTCCTCGCACAGAGAGGTCGTCGGAAGCTAAAACACTGTTTCTCTACACTGTTGTTTCTTCGAGTTAGAACGCTAGTTATTCGACTTCCATGCAAAGGTAGGGCCGCAGTGCTAGCTTAATCAAAGACATGGGGAGTCTTGTCCTGCCTTTTCCTTGGGCCTGAGTCTCACTCGTAAAAGTTTTGGACTCCCTAGCTGTGCTCTCAAGCACGCACACAACAAAATGCTTCCACCCTCAGGAGCGGCTGTTTTCTCTGAAGCACGGATTCTGTACCGAGTTTTTCCTTCGAGTTAGGTGGCTGAATTTCAGCCTCCACGCTCCGCGGGGGCAGCGCTACTAGCCCCATAACCATGATTTGATTTGTGAGCTGCCATTTGTACGGGCCTGTCTCTACCCCGATTTTACGAAATGGCACCAGTCCCGTGACTCTCACCCACACTACACCCTAAACTGCTTCCTCCCACAGAGAGGTCGTCGGAAGCTGAAACTCTGTTTCTGTACACTGTTGTTTCTTCGAGTTAGAATGCTAGCGATTAGACTTCCATGCAAAAGTAGGGCCACTGTGCTAGCTAAATGAAACACACCGGGAGTCTTGTCTTGCCTTTGCTGGGGCCTGAGTCTCACTCGTAAAGAGCTTTGGACTCCCTTGCAGTGCTGTCACGCATGCACACAACAAAATGCTTCCACCCTCAGGAGCGGCTGTTTTCAATGAAGCACAGATCGTCTACCGAGTTTTTCCTTCGAGTTAGGTGCCTCGCTTTCAGCCTGCACGCACCCCCGGGGCAATGCTACTAGCCCCATAACCATGATGTGATTTGTGAGCTGCCTTCTGTACCGACCTGTCTCTACCCCGATTTTACGAAATGGAACCAGTCCCGTGGCTCTCACCCAAACTAAACCCTAAACTTCTTCCTCCCACAGAGAGGTCATTGGAAGCTAAAACCCTGTTTCTGTACACTGTTGTTTGTTCGAGTAGAACCCTATTGATTAGACTTCAATGCAAAAGTAGGGCCGCTGTGCTAGCTTAGTCAAACACATGGGGAGTGTTGTTCTGCCTTTTGCTGGGGCCTGAGTCTCACTCGTGAAAAGGTTTGGAATCCCTTTCAGTGCTCTCACGCACACACACAACAAAATGATTCCGATCTCAGGAGCGGCTGTTGTCGCTGAAGCACGGATTCTCTACCGAGGTTTCCTTCCTGTTAGGTGGCTGACTTTCAGCCTGCACGGTCCCCTGGGGCAACGCTACTAGCCCCATAACCATGATGGAATTTGTCTGCTGCCTTCTGTACCGGCCTGTCTCTACCCTGATTTTACAAAATGGAACCAGTCCCGTGGCTCTCACGCACACTACACCCTAAACGGCTTCCTCCCACAGACAGGTCATCGGATGATAAAACAGTGTTTCTGTACACTGTTGTTTCTTCGAGTTAGAATTCTAGCGATTAGACTTCTATGCAAAAGTAGGGCCGCTGTGCTAGCTAAATCATACACACCGGGAATCTTGTCTTGCCTTTGCTGGGGCCTGAGTCTCCCTCGTAAAGAGCTTTGGACTCCCTTGCAGTGCTCTCAAGCATGCACACAACAAAATGCTTCCACCCTCAGGAGCGGCTGTTTTTAATGAAGCACAGATTCTCTACCGAGTTTTTCCTTCGAGTTAGGTGGCTGGCTTTCAGGCTGCATGCACCCCCGGGGCAATGCTACTAGCCCCATAACCATGATTTGATTTGTGAGCTGCCATTCGTACGGGCCTGTCTCTACCCCGATTTTACGAAATGGCACAAGTCCCGTGACTCTCATCCACACTATACCCTAAACAGCTTCCTCGCACAGAGAGGTCTTTGGAAGCTAAAACACTGTTTCTGTACACTCTTCTTTCTTCCAGTTGGAACGCTTGCGATTAGATTTCCATGGAAAAGTAGGGCCGCAGTGCTATCTAAAACAAAAACACGGGGAGTCTTGTCCTACCTTTTGCTGGGGCCTGAGTCTCACTCGTAAAAAGCTTTGTACTCCCTTACAGTGATCGCACACACGCACACAACAAAATGCTTCCACCCTCAGGAGCGGCTGTTTTCACTGAAGCACGGATTCTGTACCGAGTTTTTCCTTCGAGTTAGGGGGCGGAATTTCAGCCTGCACGCTCCGCGGGGGCAGCGCTACTAGCCCCATAACCATGATTTGATTTGTGAGCTGCCATTTGTACGGGCCTGTCTCTACCCCGATTTTACGAAATGGCACCAGTCCCGTGACTCTCATCCACACTACACCCTAAACGGCTTCCTCGCACAAAGAGGTCGTCGGAAGCTAAAACACTGTTTTGCTACACTGTTGTTTCTTCGAGTTAGAATCCTAGCGATTAGACTTCTATGCAAAAGTAGGGCCGCTCTGCTAGCTAAATCATACACACCGGGAGTCTTGCCTTGCCTTGGCTGGGGCCTGAGTCTCACTCGTAAAGAGCTTTGGACTGCCTTGCAGTGCTCTCACGCATGCACACAACAAAATGCTTCCACCCTCAGGAGCGGCTGTTTTTAATGAAGCACAGATCCTCTACCGAGTTTCTCCTTCGAGTTAGGTGAATGGCTTTCACCCTGCACGCACCGCCGGGGCAATGCTACTAGCCCCATAACCATGATTTGATTTGTGAGCTGCCATTTGTACGGGCCTGTCTCTACCCCGATTTTACGAAATGGCACCAGTCCCGTGACTCTCACCCACACTACACCCTAAACTGCTTCCTCCCACAGAGAGGTCGTTAGAAGCTAAAACACTGTTTCTGTCCACTGTTGTTTCTTCGAGTTAGAATGCTAGCGATTAGACTTCCATGCAAAAGTAGGGCCACTGTGTTAGCTAAATGAAACACACTGGGAGTCTTGTCTTGCCTTTGCTGGGGCCTGAGTCTCACTCGTAAAGAGCTTTGGACTCCCTTGCAGTGCTCTCACGCATGCACACAACAAAATGCTTCCACCCTCAGGAGCGGCTGTTTTCAATGAAGCACAGATCCTCTACCGAGTTTTTCCTTCGAGTTAGGTGGCTGGTGTTCAGGCTGCACGCACCCCCGGGGCAATGCTACTAGCCCCATAACCATGATGTGATTTGTGAGCTGCCTTCTGTACCGACCTGTCTCTACCCCGATTTTACGAACTGGAACCAGTCCCGTGGCTCTCACCCAAACTAAACCCTAAACTGCTTCCTCCCACAGAGAGGTCATTGGAAGCTAAAACCCTGTTTCTGTACACTGTTGTTTGTTTGAGTTAGAACCCTACCGATTAGACTTCTATGCAAAAGTAGGGCCGCAGTGCATGCTAGGTCAAACACACCGGGAGTCTTGTCCTGCCTTTTGGTGGGGCCTGAGTCTCACTCGTAAGAGCTTTAGACTCCCTTGCAGTGCTCTCACGCACGCACACAACAAAATGCTTCCACCCTCAGGAGCGGCTGTTTTCGCTGAACCACGGATTCTCTAGTGAGTTTTTCCTTCGAGTTAGGTGGCTGACTTTCAGCCTGCACGGTCCCCTGGGGCAACGCTACTAACCCCATAACCATGATGTGATTTGTGAGCTGCCTTCTGTTCCGGCCTGTCTTTACCCCGATTTTACGAACTGGAACTCATCCCCAGGCTCTCACCCACAGTACACCCTAAACGGCTTCCTCCCATAGAGAGGTCGTCGGAAGATAAAACAGTGTTTCTATACACTGTTGTTTCTTCGAGTTAGAATTCTAGCGATTAGACTCCTATGCAAAAGTAGGGCCGCTGTGCTAGGTAAATCATACACACCGGGAGTCTTGCCTTGCCTTGGCTGGGGCCTGAGTCTCACTCGTAAAGGGCTTTGGACTCCCTTGCAGTGCTCTCACGCATGCACACAACAAAATGCTTCCACCCTCAGGAGTGGCTGTTTTTAATGAAGCACAGATCCTCTACCGAGTTTTTCCTTCGAGTTTGGTGCCTGGCTGTCAGGCTGCACGCACCCCCGGGGCAATGCTACTAGCCCCATAACCATGATTCGATTTGTGAGCTGCCATTTGTATGGTCCTGTCTCTACCCCGATTTTACGAAATGGAACTCATCCCCAGGCTCTCACCCACAGTACACCCTAAACGGCTTCCTCCCACAGAGAGGTCGTCGGAAGATAAAACAGTGTTTCTGTACACGGTTGTTACTTCGAGTTAGAATTCTAGCGATTAGACTTCTATGCAGAAGTAGGGCCGCTGTGCTAGCTAAATCATACACCCCGGGACTCTTGTCCTCCCCTTTGATGGGGTTTGAGTCTCACTCGTAAAAAGCTTTGGTCTCCCTTGCAGTGCTCTCACGCACGTACACAACAGAATGCTTCCACCCTCAGGAGCGGCTGTTTTCAATGAAGCACGGATTCTCTATGGAGTTTTTCCTTCGAGTTAGGTCGCTGACTTTCAGCCTGCACGAGCCTCAGGGGCAACGCTGCTAGCCCCGAAACGATGGTGTGATTTGTGAGCTGCCTTCTGTACTGGCCTGTCTCTACCCCGATTTTACGAAATGGAACCCATCCGCAGGCTCTCACCCACAGTACACGCTAAACTGCTTCCTCCCACAGAGAGGTCGTCGGAAGCTAAAACACTGTTTCTGTACACTGTTGTTTCTTCGAGTTAGAACGCTAGTTATTCGACTTCCATGCAAAGGTAGGGCCGCAGTGCTAGCTTAATCAAAGACACGGGGAGTGTTCTGCCTTTGGCTGGGGCCTGAGTATCACTCGTGAAAAAGTTTGGAATCCCTTTCAGTGCTCTCACGCACGCACACAAAGAAATGCTTCCGCCCTCAGGAGCGGCTGTTGTCGCTGAAGCACGGATTATCTACCGAGGTTTCCTTCGTGTTAGGTGGCTGACTTTCCGCCTGAACGCTCCCTCGTGGCCACGCTACTAGCCCCATAAACATGATGTGATTTGTGAGCTGCCTTCTGTTCCGGCCTGTCTCTACCACGATTTTACGAAATGGAGCCCATCCCCAGGCTCTCACACACAGTACACCCTAAACTGCTTCCTCCCACAGAGAGATCGTCGGAAGCTAAAACACTGTTTCTGTACACTGTTGTTTGTTCGAGTTAGAACGCTACCGATTAGACTTCAATGCAAAAGTAAGGCCGCAGTGCATGCTAGGTCAAACACACCGGGAGTCTTGTCCTGCCTTTTGGTGGGGCCTGAGTCTCACTCGTAAGAGCTTTAGACTCCCTTGCAGTGTTCTCACGCACGCACACAACAAAATGCTTCCACCCTCAGGAGCGGCTGTTTTTGCTGAAGCACGGATTCTCTAGCGAGTTTTTCCTTGGAGTTAGGTGGCTGACTTTCAGCCTGCACCGTCCCCTGGGGCAACGCTACTAGCCCCATAACGATGATGTGATTTGTGAGCTGCCTTCTGTACCGGCCTGCCGCTACACCGATTTTACGAAATGGAACTCATCCCCAGGCTCTCACCCACAGTACACCCTAAACGGCTTCCTCCCATAGAGAGGTCGTCGGAAGATAAAACAGTGTTTCTGTACACTGTTGTTTCTTCGAGTTAGAATCCTAGCGATTAGACTTCTATGCAAAAGCAGGGCCGCTGTGCTAGCTAACTCATACACACCGGGAGTCTTGTCCTGCCCTTTGATGGGGTTTGAGTCTCACTCGTAAAAAGCTTTGGTCTCCCTTGCAGTCCTCTCACGCACGTACACAACAAAATGCTTCCACCCTCAGGAGCGGCTGTTTTCAATGAAGCACGGATTCTCTACCGAGTTTTTCCTTCGAGTTAGGTCACTGACTTTCAGCCTGCACGAGCCTCAGGGGCAACGCTGCTAGCCCCGAAACGATGGTGTGATTTGTGAGCTGCCTTCTGTACCGGCCTGTCTCTACCCGGATTTTACGAAATGGAACCCATCCGCAGGCTCTCACCCACAGTACACGCTAAACTGCTTCCTCGCACAGAGAGGTCGTCGGAAGCTAAAACACTGTTTCTCTACACTGTTGTTTCTTCGAGTTAGAACGCTAGTTATTCGACTTCCATGCAAAGGTAGGGCCGCAGTGCTAGCTTAATCGAAGACACGGGGAGTCTTGTCCTGCCTTTTCCTTGGGCCTGAGTCTCACTCGTAAAAGTTTTGGACTCCCTAGCTGTGCTCTCAAGCACGCACACAACAAAATGCTTCCACCCTCAGGAGCGGCTGTTTTCGCTGAAGCACGGATTCTGTACCGAGTTTTTCCTTCGAGTTAGGTGGCTGAATTTCAGCCTCCACGCTCCGCGGGGGCAGCGCTACTAGCCCCATAACCATGATTTGATTTGTGAGCTGCCATTTGTACGGGCCTGTCTCTACCCCGATTTTACGAAATGGCACCAGTCCCGTGACTCTCACCCACACTACACCCTAAACTGCTTCCTCCCACAGAGAGGTCGTCGGAAGCTGAAACTCTGTTTCTGTACACTGTTGTTTCTTCGAGTTAGAATGCTAGCGATTAGACTTCCATGCAAAAGTAGGGCCACTGTGCTAGCTAAATGAAACACACCGGGAGTCTTGTCTTGCCTTTGCTGGGGCCTGAGTCTCACTCGTAAAGAGCTTTGGACTCCCTTGCAGTGCTGTCACGCATGCACACAACAAAATGCTTCCACCCTCAGGAGCGGCTGTTTTCAATGAAGCACAGATCGTCTACCGAGTTTTTCCTTCGAGTTAGGTGGCTCGCTTTCAGCCTGCACGCACCCCCGGGGCAATGCTACTAGCCCCATAACCATGATGTGATTTGTGAGCTGCCTTCTGTACCGACCTGTCTCTACCCCGATTTTACGAAATGGAACCAGTCCCGTGGCTCTCACCCAAACTAAACCCTAAACTGCTTCCTCCCACAGAGAGGTCATTGGAAGCTAAAACCCTGTTTCTGTACACTGTTGTTTGTTCGAGTAGAACCCTATTGATTAGACTTCAATGCAAAAGTAGGGCCGCTGTGCTAGCTTAGTCAAACACATGGGGAGTGTTGTTCTGCCTTTTGCTGGGGCCTGAGTCTCACTCGTGAAAAGGTTTGGAATCCCTTTCAGTGCTCTCACGCACACACACAACAAAATGATTCCGATCTCAGGAGCGGCTGTTGTCGCTGAAGCACGGATTCTCTACCGAGGTTTCCTTCCTGTTAGGTGGCTGACTTTCAGCCTGCACGGTCCCCTGGGGCAACGCTACTAGCCCCATAACCATGATGGAATTTGTCTGCTGCCTTCTGTACCGGCCTGTCTCTACCCTGATTTTACAAAATGGAACCAGTCCCGTGGCTCTCACGCACACTACACCCTAAACGGCTTCCTCCCACAGACAGGTCATCGGATGATAAAACAGTGTTTCTGTACACTGTTGTTTCTTCGAGTTAGAATTCTAGCGATTAGACTTCTATGCAAAAGTAGGGCCGCTGTGCTAGCTAAATCATACACACCGGGAATCTTGTCTTGCCTTTGCTGGGGCCTGAGTCTCCCTCGTAAAGAGCTTTGGACTCCCTTGCAGTGCTCTCAAGCATGCACACAACAAAATGCTTCCACCCTCAGGAGCGGCTGTTTTTAATGAAGCACAGATTCTCTACCGAGTTTTTCCTTCGAGTTAGGTGGCTGGCTTTCAGGCTGCATGCACCCCCGGGGCAATGCTACTAGCCCCATAACCATGATTTGATTTGTGAGCTGCCATTCGTACGGGCCTGTCTCTACCCCGATTTTACGAAATGGCACAAGTCCCGTGACTCTCATCCACACTATACCCTAAACAGCTTCCTCGCACAGAGAGGTCTTTGGAAGCTAAAACACTGTTTCTGTACACTCTTCTTTCTTCCAGTTGGAACGCTTGCGATTAGATTTCCATGGAAAAGTAGGGCCGCAGTGCTATCTAAAACAAAAACACGGGGAGTCTTGTCCTACCTTTTGCTGCGGCCTGAGTCTCACTCGTAAAAAGCTTTGTACTCCCTTAGAGTGATCGCACACACGCACACAACAAAATGCTTCCACCCTCAGGAGCGGCTGTTTTCACTGAAGCACGGATTCTGTACCGAGTTTTTCCTTCGAGTTAGGGGGCGGAATTTCAGCCTGCACGCTCTGCGGGGGCAGCGCTACTAGCCCCATAACCATGATTTGATTTGTGAGCTGCCATTTGTACGGGCCTGTCTCTACCCCGATTTTACGAAATGGCACCAGTCCCGTGACTCTCATCCACACTACACCCTAAACGGCTTCCTCGCACAAAGAGGTCGTCGGAAGCTAAAACACTGTTTTGCTACACTGTTGTTTCTTCGAGTTAGAATCCTAGCGATTAGACTTCTATGCAAAAGTAGGGCCGCTCTGCTAGCTAAATCATACACACCGGGAGTCTTGCCTTGCCTTGGCTGGGGCCTGAGTCTCACTCGTAAAGAGCTTTGGACTGCCTTGCAGTGCTCTCACGCATGCACACAACAAAATGCTTCCACCCTCAGGAGCGGCTGTTTTTAATGAAGCACAGATCCTCTACCGAGTTTCTCCTTCGAGTTAGGTGAATGGCTTTCACCCTGCACGCACCGCCGGGGCAATGCTACTAGCCCCATAACCATGATTTGATTTGTGAGCTGCCATTTGTACGGGCCTGTCTCTACCCCGATTTTACGAAATGGCACCAGTCCCGTGACTCTCACCCACACTACACCCTAAACTGCTTCCTCCCACAGAGAGGTCGTTAGAAGCTAAAACACTGTTTCTGTCCACTGTTGTTTCTTCGAGTTAGAATGCTAGCGATTAGACTTCCATGCAAAAGTAGGGCCACTGTGTTAGCTAAATGAAACACACTGGGAGTCTTGTCTTGCCTTTGCTGGGGCCTGAGTCTCACTCGTAAAGAGCTTTGGACTCCCTTGCAGTGCTCTCACGCATGCACACAACAAAATGCTTCCACCCTCAGGAGCGGCTGTTTTCAATGAAGCACAGATCCTCTACCGAGTTTTTCCTTCGAGTTAGGTGGCTGGTGTTCAGGCTGCACGCACCCCCGGGGCAATGCTACTAGCCCCATAACCATGATGTGATTTGTGAGCTGCCTTCTGTACCGACCTGTCTCTACCCCGATTTTACGAACTGGAACCAGTCCCGTGGCTCTCACCCAAACTAAACCCTAAACTGCTTCCTCCCACAGAGAGGTCATTGGAAGCTAAAACCCTGTTTCTGTACACTGTTGTTTGTTTGAGTTAGAACCCTACCGATTAGACTTCTATGCAAAAGTAGGGCCGCAGTGCATGCTAGGTCAAACACACCGGGAGTCTTGTCCTGCCTTTTGGTGGGGCCTGAGTCTCACTCGTAAGAGCTTTAGACTCCCTTGCAGTGCTCTCACGCACGCACACAACAAAATGCTTCCACCCTCAGGAGCGGCTGTTTTCGCTGAAGCACGGATTCTCTAGTGAGTTTTTCCTTCGAGTTAGGTGGCTGACTTTCAGCCTGCACGGTCCCCTGGGGCAACGCTACTAACCCCATAACCATGATGTGATTTGTGAGCTGCCTTCTGTTCCGGCCTGTCTCTACCCCGATTTTACGAACTGGAACTCATCCCCAGGCTCTCACCCACAGTACACCCTAAACGGCTTCCTCCCATAGAGAGGTCGTCAGAAGCTAAAACAGTGTTTCTATACACTGTTGTTTCTTCGAGTTAGAATTCTAGCGATTAGACTCCTATGCAAAAGTAGGGCCGCTGTGCTAGGTAAATCATACACACCGGGAGTCTTGCCTTGCCTTGGCTGGGGCCTGAGTCTCACTCGTAAAGGGCTTTGGACTCCCTTGCAGTGCTCTCACGCATGCACACAACAAAATGCTTCCACCCTCAGGAGTGGCTGTTTTTAATGAAGCACAGATCCTCTACCGAGTTTTTCCTTCGAGTTTGGTGCCTGGCTGTCAGGCTGCACGCACCCCCGGGGCAATGCTACTAGCCCCATAACCATGATTCGATTTGTGAGCTGCCATTTGTACGGTCCTGTCTCTACCCCGATTTTACGAAATGGAACTCATCCCCAGGCTCTCACCCACAGTACACCCTAAACGGCTTCCTCCCACAGAGAGGTCGTCGGAAGATAAAACAGTGTTTCTGTACACGGTTGTTACTTCGAGTTAGAATTCTAGCGATTAGACTTCTATGCAGAAGTAGGGCCGCTGTGCTAGCTAAATCATACACCCCGGGACTCTTGTCCTCCCCTTTGATGGGGTTTGAGTCTCACTCGTAAAAAGCTTTGGTCTCCCTTGCAGTGCTCTCACGCACGTACACAACAGAATGCTTCCACCCTCAGGAGCGGCTGTTTTCAATGAAGCACGGATTCTCTATGGAGTTTTTCCTTCGAGTTAGGTCGCTGACTTTCAGCCTGCACGAGCCTCAGGGGCAACGCTGCTAGCCCCGAAACGATGGTGTGATTTGTGAGCTGCCTTCTGTACTGGCCTGTCTCTACCCCGATTTTACGAAATGGAACCCATCCGCAGGCTCTCACCCACAGTACACGCTAAACTGCTTCCTCGCACAGAGAGGTCGTCGGAAGCTAAAACACTGTTTCTCTACACTGTTGTTTCTTCGAGTTAGAACGCTAGTTATTCGACTTCCATGCAAAGGTAGGGCCGCAGTGCTAGCTTAATCAAAGACAGGGGGAGTGTTCTGCCTTTGGCTGGGGCCTGAGTCTCACTCGTGAAAAAGTTTGGAATCCCTTTCAGTGCTCTCACGCACACACACAAAGAAATGCTTCCGCCCTCAGGAGCGGCTGTTGTCGCTGAAGCACGGATTATCTACCGAGGTTTCCTTCGTGTTAGGTGGCTGACTTTCCGCCTGAACGCTCCCTCGTGGCCACGCTACTAGCCCCATAAACATGATGTGATTTGTGAGCTGCCTTCTGTTCCGGCCTGTCTCTACCACGATTTTACGAAATGGAGCCCATCCCCAGGCTCTCACACACAGTACACCCTAAACTGCTTCCTCCCACAGAGAGATCGTTATCGGAAGCTAAAACACTGTTTCTGTACACTGTTGTTTGTTCGAGTTAGAACGCTACCGATTAGACTTCAATGCAAAAGTAAGGCCGCAGTGCATGCTAGGTCAAACACACCGGGAGTCTTGTCCTGCCTTTTGGTGGGGCCTGAGTCTCACTCGTAAGAGCTTTAGACTCCCTTGCAGTGTTCTCACGCACGCACACAACAAAATGCTTCCACCCTCAGGAGCGGCTGTTTTTGCTGAAGCACGGATTCTCTAGCGAGTTTTTCCTTGGAGTTAGGTGGCTGACTTTCAGCCTGCACCGTCCCCTGGGGCAACGCTACTAGCCCCATAACGATGATGTGATTTGTGAGCTGCCTTCTGTACCGGCCTGCCGCTACACCGATTTTACGAAATGGAACTCATCCCCAGGCTCTCACCCACAGTACACCCTAAACGGCTTCCTCCCATAGAGAGGTCGTCGGAAGATAAAACAGTGTTTCTGTACACTGTTGTTTCTTCGAGTTAGAATCCTAGCGATTAGACTTCTATGCAAAAGCAGGGCCGCTGTGCTAGCTAACTCATACACACCGGGAGTCTTGTCCTGCCCTTTGATGGGGTTTGAGTCTCACTCGTAAAAAGCTTTGGTCTCCCTTGCAGTCCTCTCACGCACGTACACAACAAAATGCTTCCACCCTCAGGAGCGGCTGTTTTCAATGAAGCACAGATTCTCTACCGAGTTTTTCCTTTGAGTTAGGTCACTGACTTTCAGCCTGCACGAGCCTCAGGGGCAACGCTGCTAGCCCCGAAACGATGGTGTGATTTATGAGCTGCCTTCTGTACCGGCCTGTCTCTACCCGGATTTTACGAAATGGAACCCATCCGCAGGCTCTCACCCACAGTACACGCTAAACTGCTTCCTCGCACAGAGAGGTCGTCGGAAGCTAAAACACTGTTTCTCTACACTGTTGTTTCTTCGAGTTAGAACGCTAGTTATTCGACTTCCATGCAAAGGTAGGGCCGCAGTGCTAGCTTAATCGAAGACACGGGGAGTCTTGTCCTGCCTTTTCCTTGGGCCTGAGTCTCACTCGTAAAAGTTTTGGACTCCCTAGCTGTGCTCTCAAGCACGCACACAACAAAATGCTTCCACCCTCAGGAGCGGCTGTTTTCGCTGAAGCACGGATTCTGTACCGAGTTTTTCCTTCGAGTTAGGTGGCTGAATTTCAGCCTGCACGCTCCGCGGGGGCAGCGCTACTAGCCCCATAACCATGATTTGATTTGTGAGCTGCCATTTGTACGGGCCTGTCTCTACCCCGATTTTACGAAATGGCACCAGTCCCGTGACTCTCACCCACACTACACCCTAAACTGCTTCCTCCCACAGAGAGGTCGTCGGAAGCTGAAACTCTGTTTCTGTACACTGTTGTTTCTTCGAGTTAGAATGCTAGCGATTAGACTTCCATGCAAAAGTAGGGCCACTGTGCTAGCTAAATGAAACACACCGGGAGTCTTGTCTTGCCTTTGCTGGGGCCTGAGTCTCACTCGTAAAGAGCTTTGGACTCCCTTGCAGTGCTGTCACGCATGCACACAACAAAATGCTTCCACCCTCAGGAGCGGCTGTTTTCAATGAAGCACAGATCGTCTACCGAGTTTTTCCTTCGAGTTAGGTGGCTCGCTTTCAGCCTGCACGCACCCCCGGGGCAATGCTACTAGCCCCATAACCATGATGTGATTTGTGAGCTGCCTTCTGTACCGACCTGTCTCTACCCCGATTTTACGAAATGGAACCAATCCCGTGGCTCTCACCCAAACTAAACCCTAAACTTCTTCCTCCCACAGAGAGGTCATTGGAAGCTAAAACCCTGTTTCTGTACACTGTTGTTTGTTCGAGTAGAACCCTATTGATTAGACTTCAATGCAAAAGTAGGGCCGCTGTGCTAGCTTAGTCAAACACATGGGGAGTGTTGTTCTGCCTTTTGCTGGGGCCTGAGTCTCACTCGTGAAAAGGTTTGGAATCCCTTTCAGTGCTCTCACGCACACACACAACAAAATGATTCCGATCTCAGGAGCGGCTGTTGTCGCTGAAGCACGGATTCTCTACCGAGGTTTCCTTCCTGTTAGGTGGCTGACTTTCAGCCTGCACGGTCCCCTGGGGCAACGCTACTAGCCCCATAACCATGATGGAATTTGTCTGCTGCCTTCTGTACCGGCCTGTCTCTACCCTGATTTTACAAAATGGAACCAGTCCCGTGGCTCTCACGCACACTACACCCTAAACGGCTTCCTCCCACAGACAGGTCATCGGATGATAAAACAGTGTTTCTGTACACTGTTGTTTCTTCGAGTTAGAATTCTAGCGATTAGACTTCTATGCAAAAGTAGGGCCGCTGTGCTAGCTAAATCATACACACCGGGAATCTTGTCTTGCCTTTGCTGGGGCCTGAGTCTCCCTCGTAAAGAGCTTTGGACTCCCTTGCAGTGCTCTCAAGCATGCACACAACAAAATGCTTCCACCCTCAGGAGCGGCTGTTTTTAATGAAGCACAGATTCTCTACCGAGTTTTTCCTTCGAGTTAGGTGGCTGGCTTTCAGGCTGCATGCACCCCCGGGGCAATGCTACTAGCCCCATAACCATGATTTGATTTGTGAGCTGCCATTCGTACGGGCCTGTCTCTACCCCGATTTTACGAAATGGCACAAGTCCCGTGACTCTCATCCACACTATACCCTAAACAGCTTCCTCGCACAGAGAGGTCTTTGGAAGCTAAAACACTGTTTCTGTACACTCTTCTTTCTTCCAGTTGGAACGCTTGCGATTAGATTTCCATGGAAAAGTAGGGCCGCAGTGCTATCTAAAACAAAAACACGGGGAGTCTTGTCCTACCTTTTGCTGCGGCCTGAGTCTCACTCGTAAAAAGCTTTGTACTCCCTTAGAGTGATCGCACACACGCACACAACAAAATGCTTCCACCCTCAGGAGCGGCTGTTTTCACTGAAGCACGGATTCTGTACCGAGTTTTTCCTTCGAGTTAGGGGGCGGAATTTCAGCCTGCACGCTCCGCGGGGGCAGCGCTACTAGCCCCATAACCATGATTTGATTTGTGAGCTGCCATTTGTACGGGCCTGTCTCTACCCCGATTTTACGAAATGGCACCAGTCCCGTGACTCTCATCCACACTACACCCTAAACGGCTTCCTCGCACAAAGAGGTCGTCGGAAGCTAAAACACTGTTTTGCTACACTGTTGTTTCTTCGAGTTAGAATCCTAGCGATTAGACTTCTATGCAAAAGTAGGGCCGCTCTGCTAGCTAAATCATACACACCGGGAGTCTTGCCTTGCCTTGGCTGGGGCCTGAGTCTCACTCGTAAAGAGCTTTGGACTGCCTTGCAGTGCTCTCACGCATGCACACAACAAAATGCTTCCACCCTCAGGAGCGGCTGTTTTTAATGAAGCACAGATCCTCTACCGAGTTTCTCCTTCGAGTTAGGTGAATGGCTTTCACCCTGCACGCACCGCCGGGGCAATGCTACTAGCCCCATAACCATGATTTGATTTGTGAGCTGCCATTTGTACGGGCCTGTCTCTACCCCGATTTTACGAAATGGCACCAGTCCCGTGACTCTCACCCACACTACACCCTAAACTGCTTCCTCCCACAGAGAGGTCGTTAGAAGCTAAAACACTGTTTCTGTCCACTGTTGTTTCTTCGAGTTAGAATGCTAGCGATTAGACTTCCATGCAAAAGTAGGGCCACTGTGTTAGCTAAATGAAACACACTGGGAGTCTTGTCTTGCCTTTGCTGGGGCCTGAGTCTCACTCGTAAAGAGCTTTGGACTCCCTTGCAGTGCTCTCACGCATGCACACAACAAAATGCTTCCACCCTCAGGAGCGGCTGTTTTCAATGAAGCACAGATCCTCTACCGAGTTTTTCCTTCGAGTTAGGTGGCTGGTGTTCAGGCTGCACGCACCCCCGGGGCAATGCTACTAGCCCCATAACCATGATGTGATTTGTGAGCTGCCTTCTGTACCGACCTGTCTCTACCCCGATTTTACGAACTGGAACCAGTCCCGTGGCTCTCACCCAAACTAAACCCTAAACTGCTTCCTCCCACAGAGAGGTCATTGGAAGCTAAAACCCTGTTTCTGTACACTGTTGTTTGTTTGAGTTAGAACCCTACCGATTAGACTTCTATGCAAAAGTAGGGCCGCAGTGCATGCTAGGTCAAACACACCGGGAGTCTTGTCCTGCCTTTTGGTGGGGCCTGAGTCTCACTCGTAAGAGCTTTAGACTCCCTTGCAGTGCTCTCACGAAAGCACACAACAAAATGCTTCCACCCTCAGGAGCGGCTGTTTTCGCTGAAGCACGGATTCTCTAGTGAGTTTTTCCTTCGAGTTAGGTGGCTGACTTTCAGCCTGCACGGTCCCCTGGGGCAACGCTACTAACCCCATAACCATGATGTGATTTGTGAGCTGCCTTCTGTTCTGGCCTGTCTCTACCCCGATTTTACGAACTGGAACTCATCCCCAGGCTCTCACCCACAGTACACCCTAAACGGCTTCCTCCCATAGAGAGGTCGTCGGAAGATAAAACAGTGTTTCTATACACTGTTGTTTCTTCGAGTTAGAATTCTAGCGATTAGACTCCTATGCAAAAGTAGGGCCGCTGTGCTAGGTAAATCATACACACCGGGAGTCTTGCCTTGCCTTGGCTGGGGCCTGAGTCTCACTCGTAAAGGGCTTTGGACTCCCTTGCAGTGCTCTCACGCATGCACACAACAAAATGCTTCCACCCTCAGGAGTGGCTGTTTTTAATGAAGCACAGATCCTCTACCGAGTTTTTCCTTCGAGTTTGGTGGCTGGCTGTCAGGCTACACGCACCCCCGGGGCAATGCTACTAGCCCCATAACCATGATTCGATTTGTGAGCTGCCATTTGTACGGTCCTGTCTCTACCCCGATTTTACGAAATGGAACTCATCCCCAGGCTCTCACCCACAGTACACCCTAAACGGCTTCCTCCCACAGAGAGGTCGTCGGAAGATAAAACAGTGTTTCTGTACACGGTTGTTACTTCGAGGTAGAATTCTAGCGATTAGACTTCTATGCAGAAGTAGGGCCGCTGTGCTAGCTAAATCATACACCCCGGGACTCTTGTCCTCCCCTTTGATGGGGTTTGAGTCTCACTCGTAAAAAGCTTTGGTCTCCCTTGCAGTGCTCTCACGCACGTACACAACAGAATGCTTCCACCCTCAGGAGCGGCTGTTTTCAATGAAGCACGGATTCTCTATGGAGTTTTTCCTTCGAGTTAGGTCGCTGACTTTCAGCCTGCACGAGCCTCAGGGGCAACGCTGCTAGCCCCGAAACGATGGTGTGATTTGTGAGCTGCCTTCTGTACTGGCCTGTCTCTACCCCGATTTTACGAAATGGAACCCATCCGCAGGCTCTCACCCACAGTACACGCTAAACTGCTTCCTCCCACAGAGAGGTCGTCGGAAGCTAAAACACTGTTTCTGTACACTGTTGTTTCTTCGAGTTAGAACGCTAGTTATTCGACTTCCATGCAAAGGTAGGGCCGCAGTGCTAGCTTAATCAAAGACACGGGGAGTGTTCTGCCTTTGGCTGGGGCCTGAGTCTCACTCGTGAAAAAGTTTGGAATCCCTTTCAGTGCTCTCACGCACGCACACAAAGAAATGCTTCCGCCCTCAGGAGCGGCTGTTGTCGCTGAAGCACGGATTATCTACCGAGGTTTCCTTCGTGTTAGGTGGCTGACTTTCCGCCTGAACGCTCCCTCGTGGCCACGCTACTAGCCCCATAAACATGATGTGATTTGTGAGCTGCCTTCTGTTCCGGCCTGTCTCTACCACGATTTTACGAAATGGAGCCCATCCCCAGGCTCTCACACACAGTACACCCTAAACTGCTTCCTCCCACAGAGAGATCGTCGGAAGCTAAAACACTGTTTCTGTACACTGTTGTTTGTTCGAGTTAGAACGCTACCGATTAGACTTCAATGCAAAAGTAAGGCCGCAGTGCATGCTAGGTCAAACACACCGGGAGTCTTGTCCTGCCTTTTGGTGGGGCCTGAGTCTCACTCGTAAGAGCTTTAGACTCCCTTGCAGTGTTCTCACGCACGCACACAACAAAATGCTTCCACCCTCAGGAGCGGCTGTTTTTGCTGAAGCACGGATTCTCTAGCGAGTTTTTCCTTGGAGTTAGGTGGCTGACTTTCAGCCTGCACCGTCCCCTGGGGCAACGCTACTAGCCCCATAACGATGATGTGATTTGTGAGCTGCCTTCTGTACCGGCCTGCCGCTACACCGATTTTACGAAATGGAACTCATCCCCAGGCTCTCACCCACAGTACACCCTAAACGGCTTCCTCCCATAGAGAGGTCGTCGGAAGATAAAACAGTGTTTCTGTACACTGTTGTTTCTTCGAGTTAGAATCCTCGCGATTAGACTTCTATGCAAAAGCAGGGCCGCTGTGCTAGCTAACTCATACACACCGGGAGTCTTGTCCTGCCCTTTGATGGGGTTTGAGTCTCACTCGTAAAAAGCTTTGGTCTCCCTTGCAGTGCTCTCACGCACGTACACAACAAAATGCTTCCACCCTCAGGAGCGGCTGTTTTCAATGAAGCACGGATTCTCTACCGAGTTTTTCCTTCGAGTTAGGTCACTGACTTTCAGCCTGCACGAGCCTCAGGGGCAACGCTGCTAGCCCCGAAACGATGGTGTGATTTGTGAGCTGCCTTCTGTACCGGCCTGTCTCTACCCGGATTTTACGAAATGGAACCCATCCGCAGGCTCTCACCCACAGTACACGCTAAACTGCTTCCTCGCACAGAGAGGTCGTCGGAAGCTAAAACACTGTTTCTCTACACTGTTGTTTCTTCGAGTTAGAACGCTAGTTATTCGACTTCCATGCAAAGGTAGGGCCGCAGTGCTAGCTTAATCGAAGACACGGGGAGTCTTGTCCTGCCTTTTCCTTGGGCCTGAGTCTCACTCGTAAAAGTTTTGGACTCCCTAGCTGTGCTCTCAAGCACGCACACAACAAAATGCTTCCACCCTCAGGAGCGGCTGTTTTCGCTGAAGCACGGATTCTGTACCGAGTTTTTCCTTCGAGTTAGGTGGCTGAATTTCAGCCTCCACGCTCCGCGGGGGCAGCGCTACTAGCCCCATAACCATGATTTGATTTGTGAGCTGCCATTTGTACGGGCCTGTCTCTACCCCGATTTTACGAAATGGCACCAGTCCCGTGACTCTCACCCACACTACACCCTAAACTGCTTCCTCCCACAGAGAGGTCGTCGGAAGCTGAAACTCTGTTTCTGTACACTGTTGTTTCTTCGAGTTAGAATGCTAGCGATTAGACTTCCATGCAAAAGTAGGGCCACTGTGCTAGCTAAATGAAACACACCGGGAGTCTTGTCTTGCCTTTGCTGGGGCCTGAGTCTCACTCGTAAAGAGCTTTGGACTCCCTTGCAGTGCTGTCACGCATGCACACAACAAAATGCTTCCACCCTCAGGAGCGGCTGTTTTCAATGAAGCACAGATCGTCTACCGAGTTTTTCCTTCGAGTTAGGTGGCTCGCTTTCAGCCTGCACGCACCCCCGGGGCAATGCTACTAGCCCCATAACCATGATGTGATTTGTGAGCTGCCTTCTGTACCGACCTGTCTCTACCCCGATTTTACGAAATGGAACCAGTCCCGTGGCTCTCACCCAAACTAAACCCTAAACTTCTTCCTCCCACAGAGAGGTCATTGGAAGCTAAAACCCTGTTTCTGTACACTGTTGTTTGTTCGAGTAGAACCCTATTGATTAGACTTCAATGCAAAAGTAGGGCCGCTGTGCTAGCTTAGTCAAACACATGGGGAGTGTTGTTCTGCCTTTTGCTGGGGCCTGAGTCTCACTCGTGAAAAGGTTTGGAATCCCTTTCAGTGCTCTCACGCACACACACAACAAAATGATTCCGATCTCAGGAGCGGCTGTTGTCGCTGAAGCACGGATTCTCTACCGAGGTTTCCTTCCTGTTAGGTGGCTGACTTTCAGCCTGCACGGTCCCCTGGGGCAACGCTACTAGCCCCATAACCATGATGGAATTTGTCTGCTGCCTTCTGTACCGGCCTGTCTCTACCCTGATTTTACAAAATGGAACCAGTCCCGTGGCTCTCACGCACACTACACCCTAAACGGCTTCCTCCCACAGACAGGTCATCGGATGATAAAACAGTGTTTCTGTACACTGTTGTTTCTTCGAGTTAGAATTCTAGCGATTAGACTTCTATGCAAAAGTAGGGCCGCTGTGCTAGCTAAATCATACACACCGGGAATCTTGTCTTGCCTTTGCTGGGGCCTGAGTCTCCCTCGTAAAGAGCTTTGGACTCCCTTGCAGTGCTCTCAAGCATGCACACAACAAAATGCTTCCACCCTCAGGAGCGGCTGTTTTTAATGAAGCACAGATTCTCTACCGAGTTTTTCCTTCGAGTTAGGTGGCTGGCTTTCAGGCTGCATGCACCCCCGGGGCAATGCTACTAGCCCCATAACCATGATTTGATTTGTGAGCTGCCATTCGTACGGGCCTGTCTCTACCCCGATTTTACGAAATGGCACAAGTCCCGTGACTCTCATCCACACTATACCCTAAACAGCCTCCTCGCACAGAGAGGACTTTGGAAGCTAAAACACTGTTTCTGTACACTCTTCTTTCTTCCAGTTGGAACGCTTGCGATTAGATTTCCATGGAAAAGTAGGGCCGCAGTGCTATCTAAAACAAAAACACGGGGAGTCTTGTCCTACCTTTTGCTGCGGCCTGAGTCTCACTCGTAAAAAGCTTTGTACTCCCTTAGAGTGATCGCACACACGCACACAACAAAATGCTTCCACCCTCAGGAGCGGCTGTTTTCACTGAAGCACGGATTCTGTACCGAGTTTTTCCTTCGAGTTAGGGGGCGGAATTTCAGCCTGCACGCTCCGCGGGGGCAGCGCTACTAGCCCCATAACCATGATTTGATTTGTGAGCTGCCATTTGTACGGGCCTGTCTCTACCCCGATTTTACGAAATGGCACCAGTCCCGTGACTCTCATCCACACTACACCCTAAACGGCTTCCTCGCACAAAGAGGTCGTCGGAAGCTAAAACACTGTTTTGCTACACTGTTGTTTCTTCGAGTTAGAATCCTAGCGATTAGACTTCTATGCAAAAGTAGGGCCGCTCTGCTAGCTAAATCATACACACCGGGAGTCTTGCCTTGCCTTGGCTGGGGCCTGAGTCTCACTCGTAAAGAGCTTTGGACTGCCTTGCAGTGCTCTCACGCATGCACACAACAAAATGCTTCCACCCTCAGGAGCGGCTGTTTTTAATGAAGCACAGATCCTCTACCGAGTTTCTCCTTCGAGTTAGGTGAATGGCTTTCACCCTGCACGCACCGCCGGGGCAATGCTACTAGCCCCATAACCATGATTTGATTTGTGAGCTGCCATTTGTACGGGCCTGTCTCTACCCCGATTTTACGAAATGGCACCAGTCCCGTGACTCTCACCCACACTACACCCTAAACTGCTTCCTCCCACAGAGAGGTCGTTAGAAGCTAAAACACTGTTTCTGTCCACTGTTGTTTCTTCGAGTTAGAATGCTAGCGATTAGACTTCCATGCAAAAGTAGGGCCACTGTGTTAGCTAAATGAAACACACTGGGAGTCTTGTCTTGCCTTTGCTGGGGCCTGAGTCTCACTCGTAAAGAGCTTTGGACTCCCTTGCAGTGCTCTCACGCATGCACACAACAAAATGCTTCCACCCTCAGGAGCGGCTGTTTTCAATGAAGCACAGATCCTCTACCGAGTTTTTCCTTCGAGTTAGGTGGCTGGTGTTCAGGCTGCACGCACCCCCGGGGCAATGCTACTAGCCCCATAACCATGATGTGATTTGTGAGCTGCCTTCTGTACCGACCTGTCTCTACCCCGATTTTACGAACTGGAACCAGTCCCGTGGCTCTCACCCAAACTAAACCCTAAACTGCTTCCTCCCACAGAGAGGTCATTGGAAGCTAAAACCCTGTTTCTGTACACTGTTGTTTGTTTGAGTTAGAACCCTACCGATTAGACTTCTATGCAAAAGTAGGGCCGCAGTGCATGCTAGGTCAAACACACCGGGAGTCTTGTCCTGCCTTTTGGTGGGGCCTGAGTCTCACTCGTAAGAGCTTTAGACTCCCTTGCAGTGCTCTCACGCACGCACACAACAAAATGCTTCCACCCTCAGGAGCGGCTGTTTTCGCTGAAGCACGGATTCTCTAGTGAGTTTTTCCTTCGAGTTAGGTGGCTGACTTTCAGCCTGCACGGTCCCCTGGGGCAACGCTACTAACCCCATAACCATGATGTGATTTGTGAGCTGCCTTCTGTTCCGGCCTGTCTCTACCCCGATTTTACGAACTGGAACTCATCCCCAGGCTCTCACCCACAGTACACCCTAAACGGCTTCCTCCCATAGAGAGGTCGTCGGAAGATAAAACAGTGTTTCTATACACTGTTGTTTCTTCGAGTTAGAATTCTAGCGATTAGACTCCTATGCAAAAGTAGGGCCGCTGTGCTAGGTAAATCATACACACCGGGAGTCTTGCCTTGCCTTGGCTGGGGCCTGAGTCTCACTCGTAAAGGGCTTTGGACTCCCTTGCAGTGCTCTCACGCATGCACACAACAAAATGCTTCCACCCTCAGGAGTGGCTGTTTTTAATGAAGCACAGATCCTCTACCGAGTTTTTCCTTCGAGTTTGGTGGCTGGCTGTCAGGCTGCACGCACCCCCGGGGCAATGCTACTAGCCCCATAACCATGATTCGATTTGTGAGCTGCCATTTGTACGGTCCTGTCTCTACCCCGATTTTACGAAATGGAACTCATCCCCAGGCTCTCACCCACAGTACACCCTAAACGGCTTCCTCCCACAGAGAGGTCGTCGGAAGATAAAACAGTGTTTCTGTACACGGTTGTTACTTCGAGTTAGAATTCTAGCGATTAGACTTCTATGCAGAAGTAGGGCCGCTGTGCTAGCTAAATCATACACCCCGGGACTCTTGTCCTCCCCTTTGATGGGGTTTGAGTCTCACTCGTAAAAAGCTTTGGTCTCCCTTGCAGTGCTCTCACGCACGTACACAACAGAATGCTTCCACCCTCAGGAGCGGCTGTTTTCAATGAAGCACGGATTCTCTATGGAGTTTTTCCTTCGAGTTAGGTCGCTGACTTTCAGCCTGCACGAGCCTCAGGGGCAACGCTGCTAGCCCCGAAACGATGGTGTGATTTGTGAGCTGCCTTCTGTACTGGCCTGTCTCTACCCCGATTTTACGAAATGGAACCCATCCGCAGGCTCTCACCCACAGTACACGCTAAACTGCTTCCTCGCACAGAGAGGTCGTCGGAAGCTAAAACACTGTTTCTGTACACTGTTGTTTCTTCGAGTTAGAACGCTAGTTATTCGACTTCCATGCAAAGGTAGGGCCGCAGTGCTAGCTTAATCAAAGACACGGGGAGTGTTCTGCCTTTGGCTGGGGCCTGAGTCTCACTCGTGAAAAAGTTTGGAATCCCTTTCAGTGCTCTCACGCACGCACACAAAGAAATGCTTCCGCCCTCAGGAGCGGCTGTTGTCGCTGAAGCACGGATTATCTACCGAGGTTTCCTTCGTGTTAGGTGGCTGACTTTCCGCCTGAACGCTCCCTCGTGGCCACGCTACTAGCCCCATAAACATGATGTGATTTGTGAGCTGCCTTCTGTTCCGGCCTGTCTCTACCACGATTTTACGAAATGGAGCCCATCCCCAGGCTCTCACACACAGTACACCCTAAACTGCTTCCTCCCACAGAGAGATCGTCGGAAGCTAAAACACTGTTTCTGTACACTGTTGTTTGTTCGAGTTAGAACGCTACCGATTAGACTTCAATGCAAAAGTAAGGCCGCAGGGCATGCTAGGTCAAACACACCGGGAGTCTTGTCCTGCCTTTTGGTGGGGCCTGAGTCTCACTCGTAAGAGCTTTAGACTCCCTTGCAGTGTTCTCACGCACGCACACAACAAAATGCTTCCACCCTCAGGAGCGGCTGTTTTTGCTGAAGCACGGATTCTCTAGCGAGTTTTTCCTTGGAGTTAGGTGGCTGACTTTCAGCCTGCACCGTCCCCTGGGGCAACGCTACTAGCCCCATAACGATGATGTGATTTGTGAGCTGCCTTCTGTACCGGCTTGCCGCTACACCGATTTTACGAAATGGAACTCATCCCCAGGCTCTCACCCACAGTACACCCTAAACGGCTTCCTCCCATAGAGAGGTCATCGGAAGATAAAACAGTGTTTCTGTACACTGTTGTTTCTTCGAGTTAGAATCCTAGCGATTAGACTTCTATGCAAAAGCAGGGCCGCTGTGCTAGCTAACTCATACACACCGGGAGTCTTGTCCTGCCCTTTGATGGGGTTTGAGTCTCACTCGTAAAAAGCTTTGGTCTCCCTTGCAGTCCTCTCACGCACGTACACAACAAAATGCTTCCACCCTCAGGAGCGGCTGTTTTCAATGAAGCACGGATTCTCTACCGAGTTTTTCCTTCGAGTTAGGTCACTGACTTTCAGCCTGCACGAGCCTCAGGGGCAACGCTACTAGCCCCGAAACGATGGTGTGATTTGTGAGCTGCCTTCTGTACCGGCCTGTCTCTACCCGGATTTTACGAAATGGAACCCATCCGCAGGCTCTCACCCACAGTACACGCTAAACTGCTTCCTCGCACAGAGAGGTCGTCGGAAGCTAAAACACTGTTTCTCTACACTGTTGTTTCTTCGAGTTAGAACGCTAGTTATTCGACTTCCATGCAAAGGTAGGGCCGCAGTGCTAGCTTAATCGAAGACACGGGGAGTCTTGTCCTGCCTTTTCCTTGGGCCTGAGTCTCACTCGTAAAAGTTTTGGACTCCCTAGCTGTGCTCTCAAGCACGCACACAACAAAATGCTTCCACCCTCAGGAGCGGCTGTTTTCGCTGAAGCACGGATTCTGTACCGAGTTTTTCCTTCGAGTTAGGTGGCTGAATTTCAGCCTCCACGCTCCGCGGGGGCAGCGCTACTAGCCCCATAACCATGATTTGATTTGTGAGCTGCCATTTGTACGGGCCTGTCTCTACCCCGATTTTACGAAATGGCACCAGTCCCGTGACTCTCACCCACACTACACCCTAAACTGCTTCCTCCCACAGAGAGGTCGTCGGAAGCTGAAACTCTGTTTCTGTACACTGTTGTTTCTTCGAGTTAGAATGCTAGCGATTAGACTTCCATGCAAAAGTAGGGCCACTGTGCTAGCTAAATGAAACACACCAGGAGTCTTGTCTTGCCTTTGCTGGGGCCTGAGTCTCACTCGTAAAGAGCTTTGGACTCCCTTGCAGTGCTGTCACGCATGCACACAACAAAATGATTCCACCCTCAGGAGCGGCTGTTTTCAATGAAGCACAGATCGTCTACCGAGTTTTTCCTTCGAGTTAGGTGGCTCGCTTTCAGCCTGCACGCACCCCCGGGGCAATGCTACTAGCCCCATAACCATGATGTGATTTGTGAGCTGCCTTCTGTACCGACCTGTCTCTACCCCGATTTTACGAAATGGAACCAGTCCCGTGGCTCTCACCCAAACTAAACCCTAAACTTCTTCCTCCCACAGAGAGGTCATTGGAAGCTAAAACCCTGTTTCTGTACACTGTTGTTTGTTCGAGTAGAACCCTATTGATTAGACTTCAATGCAAAAGTAGGGCCGCTGTGCTAGCTTAGTCAAACACATGGGGAGTGTTGTTCTGCCTTTTGCTGGGGCCTGAGTCTCACTCGTGAAAAGGTTTGGAATCCCTTTCAGTGCTCTCACGAACACACACAACAAAATGATTCCGATCTCAGGAGCGGCTGTTGTCGCTGAAGCACGGATTCTCTACCGAGGTTTCCTTCCTGTTAGGTGGCTGACTTTCAGCCTGCACGGTCCCCTGGGGCAACGCTACTAGCCCCATAACCATGATGGAATTTGTCTGCTGCCTTCTGTACCGGCCTGTCTCTACCCTGATTTTACAAAATGGAACCAGTCCCGTGGCTCTCACGCACACTACACCCTAAACGGCTTCCTCCCACAGACAGGTCATCGGATGATAAAACAGTGTTTCTGTACACTGTTGTTTCTTCGAGTTAGAATTCTAGCGATTAGACTTCTATGCAAAAGTAGGGCCGCTGTGCTAGCTAAATCATACACACCGGGAATCTTGTCTTGCCTTTGCTGGGGCCTGAGTCTCCCTCGTAAAGAGCTTTGGACTCCCTTGCAGTGCTCTCAAGCATGCACACAACAAAATGCTTCCACCCTCAGGAGCGGCTGTTTTTAATGAAGCACAGATTCTCTACCGAGTTTTTCCTTCGAGTTAGGTGGCTGGCTTTCAGGCTGCATGCACCCCCGGGGCAATGCTACTAGCCCCATAACCATGATTTGATTTGTGAGCTGCCATTCGTACGGGCCTGTCTCTACCCCGATTTTACGAAATGGCACAAGTCCCGTGACTCTCATCCACACTATACCCTAAACAGCTTCCTCGCACAGAGAGGTCTTTGGAAGCTAAAACACTGTTTCTGTACACTCTTCTTTCTTCCAGTTGGAACGCTTGCGATTAGATTTCCATGGAAAAGTAGGGCCGCAGTGCTATCTAAAACAAAAACACGGGGAGTCTTGTCCTACCTTTTGCTGCGGCCTGAGTCTCACTCGTAAAAAGCTTTGTACTCCCTTACAGTGATCGCACACACGCACACAACAAAATGCTTCCACCCTCAGGAGCGGCTGTTTTCACTGAAGCACGGATTCTGTACCGAGTTTTTCCTTCGAGTTAGGGGGCGGAATTTCAGCCTGCACGCTCCGCGGGGGCAGCGCTACTAGCCCCATAACCATGATTTGATTTGTGAGCTGCCATTTGTACGGGCCTGTCTCTACCCCGATTTTACGAAATGGCACCAGTCCCGTGACTCTCATCCACACTACACCCTAAACGGCTTCCTCGCACAAAGAGGTCGTCGGAAGCTAAAACACTGTTTTGCTACACTGTTGTTTCTTCGAGTTAGAATCCTAGCGATTAGACTTCTATGCAAAAGTAGGGCCGCTCTGCTAGCTAAATCATACACACCGGGAGTCTTGCCTTGCCTTGGCTGGGGCCTGAGTCTCACTCGTAAAGAGCTTTGGACTGCCTTGCAGTGCTCTCACGCATGCACACAACAAAATGCTTCCACCCTCAGGAGCGGCTGTTTTTAATGAAGCACAGATCCTCTACCGAGTTTCTCCTTCGAGTTAGGTGAATGGCTTTCACCCTGCACGCACCGCCGGGGCAATGCTACTAGCCCCATAACCATGATTTGATTTGTGAGCTGCCATTTGTACGGGCCTGTCTCTACCCCGATTTTACGAAATGGCACCAGTCCCGTGACTCTCACCCACACTACACCCTAAACTGCTTCCTCCCACAGAGAGGTCGTTAGAAGCTAAAACACTGTTTCTGTCCACTGTTGTTTCTTCGAGTTAGAATGCTAGCGATTAGACTTCCATGCAAAAGTAGGGCCACTGTGTTAGCTAAATGAAACACACTGGGAGTCTTGTCTTGCCTTTGCTGGGGCCTGAGTCTCACTCGTAAAGAGCTTTGGACTCCCTTGCAGTGCTCTCACGCATGCACACAACAAAATGCTTCCACCCTCAGGAGCGGCTGTTTTCAATGAAGCACAGATCCTCTACCGAGTTTTTCCTTCGAGTTAGGTGGCTGGTGTTCAGGCTGCACGCACCCCCGGGGCAATGCTACTAGCCCCATAACCATGATGTGATTTGTGAGCTGCCTTCTGTACCGACCTGTCTCTACCCCGATTTTACGAACTGGAACCAGTCCCGTGGCTCTCACCCAAACTAAACCCTAAACTGCTTCCTCCCACAGAGAGGTCATTGGAAGCTAAAACCCTGTTTCTGTACACTGTTGTTTGTTTGAGTTAGAACCCTACCGATTAGACTTCTATGCAAAAGTAGGGCCGCAGTGCATGCTAGGTCAAACACACCGGGAGTCTTGTCCTGCCTTTTGGTGGGGCCTGAGTCTCACTCGTAAGAGCTTTAGACTCCCTTGCAGTGCTCTCACGCACGCACACAACAAAATGCTTCCACCCTCAGGAGCGGCTGTTTTCGCTGAAGCACGGATTCTCTAGTGAGTTTTTCCTTCGAGTTAGGTGGCTGACTTTCAGCCTGCACGGTCCCCTGGGGCAACGCTACTAACCCCATAACCATGATGTGATTTGTGAGCTGCCTTCTGTACCGGCCTGTCTCTACCCCGATTTTACGAACTGGAACTCATCCCCAGGCTCTCACCCACAGTACACCCTAAACGGCTTCCTCCCATAGAGAGGTCGTCGGAAGATAAAACAGTGTTTCTATACACTGTTGTTTCTTCGAGTTAGAATTCTAGCGATTAGACTCCTATGCAAAAGTAGGGCCGCTGTGCTAGGTAAATCATACACACCGGGAGTCTTGCCTTGCCTTGGCTGGGGCCTGAGTCTCACTCGTAAAGGGCTTTGGACTCCCTTGCAGTGCTCTCACGCATGCACACAACAAAATGCTTCCACCCTCAGGAGTGGCTGTTTTTAATGAAGCACAGATCCTCTACCGAGTTTTTCTTTCGAGTTTGGTGGCTGGCTTTCAGGCTGCACGCACCCCCGGGGCAATGCTACTAGCCCCATAACCATGATTCGATTTGTGAGCTGCCATTTGTACGGTCCTGTCTCTACCCCGATTTTACGAAATGGAACTCATCCCCAGGCTCTCACCCACAGTACACCCTAAACGGCTTCCTCCCACAGAGAGGTCGTCGGAAGATAAAACAGTGTTTCTGTACACGGTTGTTACTTCGAGTTAGAATTCTAGCGATTAGACTTCTATGCAGAAGTAGGGCCGCTGTGCTAGCTAAATCATACACCCCGGGACTCTTGTCCTCCCCTTTGATGGGGTTTGAGTCTCACTCGTAAAAAGCTTTGGTCTCCCTTGCAGTGCTCTCACGCACGTACACAACAGAATGCTTCCACCCTCAGGAGCGGCTGTTTTCAATGAAGCACGGATTCTCTATGGAGTTTTTCCTTCGAGTTAGGTCGCTGACTTTCAGCCTGCACGAGCCTCAGGGGCAACGCTGCTAGCCCCGAAACGATGGTGTGATTTGTGAGCTGCCTTCTGTACTGGCCTGTCTCTACCCCGATTTTACGAAATGGAACCCATCCGCAGGCTCTCACCCACAGTACACGCTAAACTGCTTCCTCCCACAGAGAGGTCGTCGGAAGCTAAAACACTGTTTCTGTACACTGTTGTTTCTTCGAGTTAGAACGCTAGTTATTCGACTTCCATGCAAAGGTAGGGCCGCAGTGCTAGCTTAATCAAAGACAGGGGGAGTGTTCTGCCTTTGGCTGGGGCCTGAGTCTCACTCGTGAAAAAGTTTGGAATCCCTTTCAGTGCTCTCACGCACGCACACAAAGAAATGCTTCCGCCCTCAGGAGCGGCTGTTGTCGCTGAAGCACGGATTATCTACCGAGGTTTCCTTCGTGTTAGGTGGCTGACTTTCCGCCTGAACGCTCCCTCGTGGCCACGCTACTAGCCCCATAAACATGATGTGATTTGTGAGCTGCCTTCTGTTCCGGCCTGTCTCTACCACGATTTTACGAAATGGAGCCCATCCCCAGGCTCTCACACACAGTACACCCTAAACTGCTTCCTCCCACAGAGAGATCGTCGGAAGCTAAAACACTGTTTCTGTACACTGTTGTTTGTTCGAGTTAGAACGCTACCGATTAGACTTCAATGCAAAAGTAAGGCCGCAGTGCATGCTAGGTCAAACACACCGGGAGTCTTGTCCTGCCTTTTGGTGGGGCCTGAGTCTCACTCGTAAGAGCTTTAGACTCCCTTGCAGTGTTCTCACGCACGCACACAACAAAATGCTTCCACCCTCAGGAGCGGCTGTTTTTGCTGAAGCACGGATTCTCTAGCGAGTTTTTCCTTGGAGTTAGGTGGCTGACTTTCAGCCTGCACCGTCCCCTGGGGCAACGCTACTAGCCCCATAACGATGATGTGATTTGTGAGCTGCCTTCTGTACCGGCCTGCCGCTACACCGATTTTACGAAATGGAACTCATCCCCAGGCTCTCACCCACAGTACACCCTAAACGGCTTCCTCCCATAGAGAGGTCGTCGGAAGATAAAACAGTGTTTCTGTACACTGTTGTTTCTTCGAGTTAGAATCCTAGCGATTAGACTTCTATGCAAAAGCAGGGCCGCTGTGCTAGCTAACTCATACACACCGGGAGTCTTGTCCTGCCCTTTGATGGGGTTTGAGTCTCACTCGTAAAAAGCTTTGGTCTCCCTTGCAGTCCTCTCACGCACGTACACAACAAAATGCTTCCACCCTCAGGAGCGGCTGTTTTCAATGAAGCACGGATTCTCTACCGAGTTTTTCCTTCGAGTTAGGTCACTGACTTTCAGCCTGCACGAGCCTCAGGGGCAACGCTGCTAGCCTCGAAACGATGGTGTGATTTGTGAGCTGCCTTCTGTACCGGCCTGTCTCTACCCGGATTTTACGAAATGGAACCCATCCGCAGGCTCTCACCCACAGTACACGCTAAACTGCTTCCTCGCACAGAGAGGTCGTCGGAAGCTAAAACACTGTTTCTCTACACTGTTGTTTCTTCGAGTTAGAACGCTAGTTATTCGACTTCCATGCAAAGGTAGGGCCGCAGTGCTAGCTTAATCGAAGACACGGGGAGTCTTGTCCTGCCTTTTCCTTGGGCCTGAGTCTCACTCGTAAAAGTTTTGGACTCCCTAGCTGTGCTCTCAAGCACGCACACAACAAAATGCTTCCACCCTCAGGAGCGGCTGTTTTCGCTGAAGCACGGATTCTGTACCGAGTTTTTCCTTCGAGTTAGGTGGCTGAATTTCAGCCTCCACGCTCCGCGGGGGCAGCGCTACTAGCCCCATAACCATGATTTGATTTGTGAGCTGCCATTTGTACGGGCCTGTCTCTACCCCGATTTTACGAAATGGCACCAGTCCCGTGACTCTCACCCACACTACACCCTAAACTGCTTCCTCCCACAGAGAGGTCGTCGGAAGCTGAAACTCTGTTTCTGTACACTGTTGTTTCTTCGAGTTAGAATGCTAGCGATTAGACTTCCATGCAAAAGTAGGGCCACTGTGCTAGCTAAATGAAACACACCGGGAGTCTTGTCTTGCCTTTGCTGGGGCCTGAGTCTCACTCGTAAAGAGCTTTGGACTCCCTTGCAGTGCTGTCACGCATGCACACAACAAAATGATTCCACCCTCAGGAGCGGCTGTTTTCAATGAAGCACAGATCGTCTACCGAGTTTTTCCTTCGAGTTAGGTGGCTCGCTTTCAGCCTGCACGCACCCCCGGGGCAATGCTACTAGCCCCATAACCATGATGTGATTTGTGAGCTGCCTTCTGTACCGACCTGTCTCTACCCCGATTTTACGAAATGGAACCAGTCCCGTGGCTCTCACCCAAACTAAACCCTAAACTTCTTCCTCCCACAGAGAGGTCATTGGAAGCTAAAACCCTGTTTCTGTACACTGTTGTTTGTTCGAGTAGAACCCTATTGATTAGACTTCAATGCAAAAGGAGGGCCGCTGTGCTAGCTTAGTCAAACACATGGGGAGTGTTGTTCTGCCTTTTGCTGGGGCCTGAGTCTCACTCGTGAAAAGGTTTGGAATCCCTTTCAGTGCTCTCACGCACACACACAACAAAATGATTCCGATCTCAGGAGCGGCTGTTGTCGCTGAAGCACGGATTCTCTACCGAGGTTTCCTTCCTGTTAGGTGGCTGACTTTCAGCCTGCACGGTCCCCTGGGGCAACGCTACTAGCCCCATAACCATGATGGAATTTGTCTGCTGCCTTCTGTACCGGCCTGTCTCTACCCTGATTTTACAAAATGGAACCAGTCCCGTGGCTCTCACGCACACTACACCCTAAACGGCTTCCTCCCACAGACAGGTCATCGGATGATAAAACAGTGTTTCTGTACACTGTTGTTTCTTCGAGTTAGAATTCTAGCGATTAGACTTCTATGCAAAAGTAGGGCCGCTGTGCTAGCTAAATCATACACACCGGGAATCTTGTCTTGCCTTTGCTGGGGCCTGAGTCTCCCTCGTAAAGAGCTTTGGACTCCCTTGCAGTGCTCTCAAGCATGCACACAACAAAATGCTTCCACCCTCAGGAGCGGCTGTTTTTAATGAAGCACAGATTCTCTACCGAGTTTTTCCTTCGAGTTAGGTGGCTGGCTTTCAGGCTGCATGCACCCCCGGGGCAATGCTACTAGCCCCATAACCATGATTTGATTTGTGAGCTGCCATTCGTACGGGCCTGTCTCTACCCCGATTTTACGAAATGGCACAAGTCCCGTGACTCTCATCCACACTATACCCTAAACAGCTTCCTCGCACAGAGAGGTCTTTGGAAGCTAAAACACTGTTTCTGTACACTCTTCTTTCTTCCAGTTGGAACGCTTGCGATTAGATTTCCATGGAAAAGTAGGGCCGCAGTGCTATCTAAAACAAAAACACGGGGAGTCTTGTCCTACCTTTTGCTGCGGCCTGAGTCTCACTCGTAAAAAGCTTTGTACTCCCTTACAGTGATCGCACACACGCACACAACAAAATGCTTCCACCCTCAGGAGCGGCTGTTTTCACTGAAGCACGGATTCTGTACCGAGTTTTTCCTTCGAGTTAGGGGGCGGAATTTCAGCCTGCACGCTCCGCGGGGGCAGCGCTACTAGCCCCATAACCATGATTTGATTTGTGAGCTGCCATTTGTACGGGCCTGTCTCTACCCCGATTTTACGAAATGGCACCAGTCCCGTGACTCTCATCCACACTAAACCCTAAACGGCTTCCTCGCACAAAGAGGTCGTCGGAAGCTAAAACACTGTTTTGCTACACTGTTGTTTCTTCGAGTTAGAATCCTAGCGATTAGACTTCTATGCAAAAGTAGGGCCGCTCTGCTAGCTAAATCATACACACCGGGAGTCTTGCCTTGCCTTGGCTGGGGCCTGAGTCTCACTCGTAAAGAGCTTTGGACTGCCTTGCAGTGCTCTCACGCATGCACACAACAAAATGCTTCCACCCTCAGGAGCGGCTGTTTTTAATGAAGCACAGATCCTCTACCGAGTTTCTCCTTCGAGTTAGGTGAATGGCTTTCACCCTGCACGCACCGCCGGGGCAATGCTACTAGCCCCATAACCATGATTCGATTTGTGAGCTGCCATTTGTACGGTCCTGTCTCTACCCCGATTTTACGAAATGGAACTCATCCCCAGGCTCTCACCCACAGTACACCCTAAACGGCTTCCTCCCACAGAGAGGTCGTCGGAAGATAAAACAGTGTTTCTGTACACGGTTGTTACTTCGAGTTAGAATTCTAGCGATTAGACTTCTATGCAGAAGTAGGGCCGCTGTGCTAGCTAAATCATACACCCCGGGACTCTTGTCCTCCCCTTTGATGGGGTTTGAGTCTCACTCGTAAAAAGCTTTGGTCTCCCTTGCAGTGCTCTCACGCACGTACACAACAGAATGCTTCCACCCTCAGGAGCGGCTGTTTTCAATGAAGCACGGATTCTCTATGGAGTTTTTCCTTCGAGTTAGGTCGCTGACTTTCAGCCTGCACGAGCCTCAGGGGCAACACTGCTAGCCCCGAAACGATGGTGTGATTTGTGAGCTGCCTTCTGTACTGGCCTGTCTCTACCCCGATTTTACGAAATGGAACCCATCCGCAGGCTCTCACCCACAGTACACGCTAAACTGCTTCCTCCCACAGAGAGGTCGTCGGAAGCTAAAACACTGTTTCTGTACACTGTTGTTTCTTCGAGTTAGAACGCTAGTTATTCGACTTCCATGCAAAGGTAGGGCCGCAGTGCTAGCTTAATCAAAGACACGGGGAGTGTTCTGCCTTTGGCTGGGGCCTGAGTCTCACTCGTGAAAAAGTTTGGAATCCCTTTCAGTGCTCTCACGCACGCACACAACAAAATGCTTCCGCCCTCAGGAGCGGCTGTTGTCGCTGAAGCACGGATTATCTACCGAGGTTTCCTTCATGTTAGGTGGCTGACTTTCCGCCTGAACGCTCCCTCGTGGCCACGCTACTAGCCCCATAAACATGATGTGATTTGTGAGCTGCCTTCTGTTCCGGCCTGTCTCTACCACGATTTTACGAAATGGAGCCCATCCCCAGGCTCTCACACACAGTACACCCTAAACTGCTTCCTCCCACAGAGAGATCGTCGGAAGCTAAAACACTGTTCCTGTACACTGTTGTTTGTTCGAGTTAGAACGCTACCGATTAGACTTCAATGCAAAAGTAAGGCCGCAGTGCATGCTAGGTCAAACACACCGGGAGTCTTGTCCTGCCTTTTGGTGGGGCCTGAGTCTCACTCGTAAGAGCTTTAGACTCCCTTGCAGTGCCTCCCGCACGCACACAACAAAATGCTTCCACCCTCAGGAGCGGCTGTTTTTGCTGAAGCACGGATTCTCTAGCGAGTTTTTCCTTGGAGTTAGGTGGCTGACTTTCAGCCTGCACCGTCCCCTGGGGCAACGCTACTAGCCCCATAACGATGATGTGATTTGTGAGCTGCCTTCTGTACCGGCCTGCCGCTACACCGATTTTACGAAATGGAACTCATCCCCAGGCTCTCACCCACAGTACACCCTAAACGGCTTCCTCCCATAGAGAGGTCGTCGGAAGATAAAACAGTGTTTCTGTACACTGTTGTTTCTTCGAGTTAGAATCCTAGCGATTAGACTTCTATGCAAAAGCAGGGCCGCTGTGCTAGCTAACTCATACACACCGGGAGTCTTGTCCTGCCCTTTGATGGGGTTTGAGTCTCACTCGTAAAAAGCTTTGGTCTCCCTTGCAGTCCTCTCACGCACGTACACAACAAAATGCTTCCACCCTCAGGAGCGGCTGTTTTCAATGAAGCACGGATTCTCTACCGAGTTTTTCCTTCGAGTTAGGTCACTGACTTTCAGCCTGCACGAGCCTCAGGGGCAACGCTGCTAGCCTCGAAACGATGGTGTGATTTGTGAGCTGCCTTCTGTACCGGCCTGTCTCTACCCGGATTTTACGAAATGGAACCCATCCGCAGGCTCTCACCCACAGTACACGCTAAACTGCTTCCTCGCACAGAGAGGTCGTCGGAAGCTAAAACACTGTTTCTCTACACTGTTGTTTCTTCGAGTTAGAACGCTAGTTATTCGACTTCCATGCAAAGGTAGGGCCGCAGTGCTAGCTTAATCGAAGACACGGGGAGTCTTGTCCTGCCTTTTCCTTGGGCCTGAGTCTCACTCGTAAAAGTTTTGGACTCCCTAGCTGTGCTCTCAAGCACGCACACAACAAAATGCTTCCACCCTCAGGAGCGGCTGTTTTCGCTGAAGCACGGATTCTGTACCGAGTTTTTCCTTCGAGTTAGGTGGCTGAATTTCAGCCTCCACGCTCCGCGGGGGCAGCGCTACTAGCCCCATAACCATGATTTGATTTGTGAGCTGCCATTTGTACGGGCCTGTCTCTACCCCGATTTTACGAAATGGCACCAGTCCCGTGACTCTCACCCACACTACACCCTAAACTGCTTCCTCCCACAGAGAGGTCGTCGGAAGCTGAAACTCTGTTTCTGTACACTGTTGTTTCTTCGAGTTAGAATGCTAGCGATTAGACTTCCATGCAAAAGTAGGGCCACTGTGCTAGCTAAATGAAACACACCGGGAGTCTTGTCTTGCCTTTGCTGGGGCCTGAGTCTCACTCGTAAAGAGCTTTGGACTCCCTTGCAGTGCTGTCACGCATGCACACAACAAAATGCTTCCACCCTCAGGAGCGGCTGTTTTCAATGAAGCACAGATCGTCTACCGAGTTTTTCCTTCGAGTTAGGTGGCTCGCTTTCAGCCTGCACGCACCCCCGGGGCAATGCTACTAGCCCCATAACCATGATGTGATTTGTGAGCTGCCTTCTGTACCGACCTGTCTCTACCCCGATTTTACGAAATGGAACCAGTCCCGTGGCTCTCACCCAAACTAAACCCTAAACTTCTTCCTCCCACAGAGAGGTCATTGGAAGCTAAAACCCTGTTTCTGTACACTGTTGTTTGTTCGAGTAGAACCCTATTGATTAGACTTCAATGCAAAAGGAGGGCCGCTGTGCTAGCTTAGTCAAACACATGGGGAGTGTTGTTCTGCCTTTTGCTGGGGCCTGAGTCTCACTCGTGAAAAGGTTTGGAATCCCTTTCAGTGCTCTCACGCACACACAAAACAAAATGATTCCGATCTCAGGAGCGGCTGTTGTCGCTGAAGCACGGATTCTCTACCGAGGTTTCCTTCCTGTTAGGTGGCTGACTTTCAGCCTGCACGGTCCCCTGGGGCAACGCTACTAGCCCCATAACCATGATGGAATTTGTCTGCTGCCTTCTGTACCGGCCTGTCTCTACCCTGATTTTACAAAATGGAACCAGTCCCGTGGCTCTCACGCACACTACACCCTAAACGGCTTCCTCCCACAGACAGGTCATCGGATGATAAAACAGTGTTTCTGTACACTGTTGTTTCTTCGAGTTAGAATTCTAGCGATTAGACTTCTATGCAAAAGTAGGGCCGCTGTGCTAGCTAAATCATACACACCGGGAATCTTGTCTTGCCTTTGCTGGGGCCTGAGTCTCCCTCGTAAAGAGCTTTGGACTCCCTTGCAGTGCTCTCAAGCATGCACACAACAAAATGCTTCCACCCTCAGGAGCGGCTGTTTTTAATGAAGCACAGATTCTCTACCGAGTTTTTCCTTCGAGTTAGGTGGCTGGCTTTCAGGCTGCATGCACCCCCGGGGCAATGCTACTAGCCCCATAACCATGATTTGATTTGTGAGCTGCCATTCGTACGGGCCTGTCTCTACCCCGATTTTACGAAATGGCACAAGTCCCGTGACTCTCATCCACACTATACCCTAAACAGCTTCCTCGCACAGAGAGGTCTTTGGAAGCTAAAACACTGTTTCTGTACACTCTTCTTTCTTCCAGTTGGAACGCTTGCGATTAGATTTCCATGGAAAAGTAGGGCCGCAGTGCTATCTAAAACAAAAACACGGGGAGTCTTGTCCTACCTTTTGCTGCGGCCTGAGTCTCACTCGTAAAAAGCTTTGTACTCCCTTACAGTGATCGCACACACGCACACAACAAAATGCTTCCACCCTCAGGAGCGGCTGTTTTCACTGAAGCACGGATTCTGTACCGAGTTTTTCCTTCGAGTTAGGGGGCGGAATTTCAGCCTGCACGCTCCGCGGGGGCAGCGCTACTAGCCCCATAACCATGATTTGATTTGTGAGCTGCCATTTGTACGGGCCTGTCTCTACCCCGATTTTACGAAATGGCACCAGTCCCGTGACTCTCATCCACACTAAACCCTAAACGGCTTCCTCGCACAAAGAGGTCGTCGGAAGCTAAAACACTGTTTTGCTACACTGTTGTTTCTTCGAGTTAGAATCCTAGCGATTAGACTTCTATGCAAAAGTAGGGCCGCTCTGCTAGCTAAATCATACACACCGGGAGTCTTGCCTTGCCTTGGCTGGGGCCTGAGTCTCACTCGTAAAGAGCTTTGGACTGCCTTGCAGTGCTCTCACGCATGCACACAACAAAATGCTTCCACCCTCAGGAGCGGCTGTTTTTAATGAAGCACAGATCCTCTACCGAGTTTCTCCTTCGAGTTAGGTGAATGGCTTTCACCCTGCACGCACCGCCGGGGCAATGCTACTAGCCCCATAACCATGATTTGATTTGTGAGCTGCCATTTGTACGGGCCTGTCTCTACCCCGATTTTACGAAATGGCACCAGTCCCGTGACTCTCACCCACACTACACCCTAAACTGCTTCCTCCCACAGAGAGGTCGTTAGAAGCTAAAACACTGTTTCTGTCCACTGTTGTTTCTTCGAGTTAGAATGCTAGCGATTAGACTTCCATGCAAAAGTAGGGCCACTGTGTTAGCTAAATGAAACACACTGGGAGTCTTGTCTTGCCTTTGCTGGGGCCTGAGTCTCACTCGTAAAGAGCTTTGGACTCCCTTGCAGTGCTCTCACGCATGCACACAACAAAATGCTTCCACCCTCAGGAGCGGCTGTTTTCAATGAAGCACAGATCCTCTACCGAGTTTTTCCTTCGAGTTAGGTGGCTGGTGTTCAGGCTGCACGCACCCCCGGGGCAATGCTACTAGCCCCATAACCATGATGTGATTTGTGAGCTGCCTTCTGTACCGACCTGTCTCTACCCCGATTTTACGAAGTGGAACCAGTCCCGTGGCTCTCACCCAAACTAAACCCTAAACTGCTTCCTCCCACAGAGAGGTCATTGGAAGCTAAAACCCTGTTTCTGTACACTGTTGTTTGTTCGAGTTAGAACCCTACCGATTAGACTTCTATGCAAAAGTAGGGCCGCAGTGCATGCTAGGTCAAACACACCGGGAGTCTTGTACTGCCTTTTGGTGGGGCCTGAGTCTCACTCGTAAGAGCTTTAGACTCCCTTGCAGTGCTCTCACGCACGCACACAACAAAATGCTTCCACCCTCAGGAGCGGCTTTTTTCGCCGAAGCACGGATTCTCTAGCGAGTTTTTCCTTCGAGTTAGGTGGCTGACTTTCAGCCTGCACGGTCCCCTGGGGCAACGCTACTAACCCCATAACCATGATGTGATTTGTGAGCTGCCTTCTGTTCCGGCCTGTCTCTGCCCCGATTTTACGAACTGGAACTCATCCCCAGGCTCTCACCCACAGTACACCCTAAACGGCTTCCTCCCATAGAGAGGTCGTCGGAAGATAAAACAGTGTTTCTATACACTGTTGTTTCTTCGAGTTAGAATTCTAGTGATTAGACTCCTATGCAAAAGTAGGGCCGCTGTGCTACGTAAATCATACACACCGGGAGTCTTGCCTTGCCTTGGCTGGGGCCTGAGTCTCACTCGTAAAGGGCTTTGGACTCCCTTGCAGTGCTCTCACGCATGCACACAACAAAATGCTTCCACCCTCAGGAGTGGCTATTTTTAATGAAGCACAGATCCTCTACCGAGTTTTTCTTTCGAGTTTGGTGGCTGGCTTTCAGGCTGCACGCACCCCCGGGGCAATGCTACTAGCCCCATAACCATGATTCGATTTGTGAGCTGCCATTTGTACGGTCCTGTCTCTACCCCGATTTTACGAAATGGAACTCATCCCCAGGCTCTCACCCACAGTACACCCTAAACGGCTTCCTCCCAGAGAGGTCGTCGGAAGATAAAACAGTGTTTCTGTACACGGTTGTTACTTCGAGTTAGAATTCTAGCGATTAGACTTCTATGCAGAAGTAGGGCCGCTGTGCTAGCTAAATCATACACCCCGGGACTCTTGTCCTCCCCTTTGATGGGGTTTGAGTCTCACTCGTAAAAAGCTTTGGTCTCCCTTGCAGTGCTCTCACGCACGTACACAACAGAATGCTTCCACTCTCAGGAGCGGCTGTTTTCAATGAAGCACGGATTCTCTATGGAGTTTTTCCTTCGAGTTAGGTCGCTGACTTTCAGCCTGCACGAGCCTCAGGGGCAACACTGCTAGCCCCGAAACGATGGTGTGATTTGTGAGCTGCCTTCTGTACTGGCCTGTCTCTACCCCGATTTTACGAAATGGAACCCATCCGCAGGCTCTCACCCACAGTACACGCTAAACTGCTTCCTCCCACAGAGAGGTCGTCGGAAGCTAAAACACTGTTTCTGTACACTGTTGTTTCTTCGAGTTAGAACGCTAGTTATTCGACTTCCATGCAAAGGTAGGGCCGCAGTGCTAGCTTAATCAAAGACACGGGGAGTGTTCTGCCTTTGGCTGGGGCCTGAGTCTCACTCGTGAAAAAGTTTGGAATCCCTTTCAGTGCTCTCACGCACGCACACAACAAAATGCTTCCGCCCTCAGGAGCGGCTGTTGTCGCTGAAGCACGGATTATCTACCGAGGTTTCCTTCATGTTAGGTGGCTGACTTTCCGCCTGAACGCTCCCTCGTGGCCACGCTACTAGCCCCATAAACATGATGTGATTTGTGAGCTGCCTTCTGTTCCGGCCTGTCTCTACCACGATTTTACGAAATGGAGCCCATCCCCAGGCTCTCACACACAGTACACCCTAAACTGCTTCCTCCCACAGAGAGATCGTCGGAAGCTAAAACACTGTTCCTGTACACTGTTGTTTGTTCGAGTTAGAACGCTACCGATTAGACTTCAATGCAAAAGTAAGGCCGCAGTGCATGCTAGGTCAAACACACCGGGAGTCTTGTCCTGCCTTTTGGTGGGGCCTGAGTCTCACTCGTAAGAGCTTTAGACTCCCTTGCAGTGCCTCCCGCACGCACACAACAAAATGCTTCCACCCTCAGGAGCGGCTGTTTTCGGTGAAGCACGGATTCTCTAGCGAGTTTTTCCTTCGAGTTAGGTGGCTGACTTTCAGCCTGCACCGTCCCCTGGGGCAACGCTACTAGCCCCATAACGATGATGTGATTTGTGAGCTGCCTTCTGTACCGGCCTGCCGCTACACCGATTTTACGAAATGGAACTCATCCCCAGGCTCTCACCCACAGTACACCCTAAACGGCTTCCTCCCATAGAGAGGTCGTCGGAAGATAAAACAGTGTTTCTGTACACTGTTGTTTCTTCGAGTTAGAATCCTAGCGATTAGACTTCTATGCAAAAGCAGGGCCGCTGTGCTAGCTAACTCATACACACCGGGAGTCTTGTCCGGCCCTTTGATGGGGTTTGAGTCTCACTCGTAAAAAGCTTTGGTCTCCCTTGCAGTCCTCTCACGCACGTACACAACAAAATGCTTCCACCCTCAGGAGCGGCTGTTTTCAATGAAGCACGGATTCTCTACCGAGTTTTTCCTTCCAGTTAGGTCACTGACTTTCAGCCTGCACGAGCCTCAGGGGCAACGCTGCTAGCCCCGAAACGATGGTGTGATTTGTGAGCTGCCTTCTGTACCGGCCTGTCTCTACCCGGATTTTACGAAATGGAACCCATCCGCAGGCTCTCACCCACAGTACACGCTAAACTGCTTCCTCCCACAGAGAGGTCGTCGGAAGCTAAAACACTGTTTCTCTACACTGTTGTTTCTTCGAGTTAGAACGCTAGTTATTCGACTTCCATGCAAAGGTAGGGCCGCAGTGCTAGCTTATTCGAAGACACGGGGAGTCTTGTCCTGCCTTTTCCTTGGGCCTGAGTCTCACTCGTAAAAGTTTTGGACTCCCTAGCTGTGCTCTCAAGCACGCACACAACAAAATGCTTCCACCCTCAGGAGCGGCTGTTTTCGCTGAAGCACGGATTCTGTACCGAGTTTTTCCTTCGAGTTAGGTGGCTGAATTTCAGCCTGCACGCTCCGCGGGGGCAGCGCTACTAGCCCCATAACCATGATTTGATTTGTGAGCTGCCATTTGTACGGGCCTGTCTCTACCCCGATTTTACGAAATGGCACCAGTCCCGTGACTCTCACCCACACTACACCCTAAACTGCTTCCTCCCACAGAGAGGTCGTCGGAAGCTGAAACTCTGTTTCTGTACACTGTTGTTTCTTCGAGTTAGAATGCTAGCGATTAGACTTCCATGCAAAAGTAGGGCCACTGTGCTAGCTAAATGAAACACACCGGGAGTCTTGTCTTGCCTTTGCTGGGGCCTGAGTCTCACTCGTAAAGAGCTTTGGACTCCCTTGCAGTGCTGTCACGCATGCACACAACAAAATGCTTCCACCCTCAGGAGCGGCTGTTTTCAATGAAGCACAGATCGTCTACCGAGTTTTTCCTTCGAGTTAGGTGGCTCGCTTTCAGCCTGCACGCACCCCCGGGGCAATGCTACTAGCCCCATAACCATGATGTGATTTGTGAGCTGCCTTCTCTACCGACCTGTCTCTACCCCGATTTTACGAAATGGAACCAGTCCCGTGGCTCTCACCCAAACTAAACCCTAAACTTCTTCCTCCCACAGAGAGGTCATTGGAAGCTAAAACCCTGTTTCTGTACACTGTTGTTTGTTCGAGTAGAACCCTATTGATTAGACTTCAATGCAAAAGTAGGGCCGCTGTGCTAGCTTAGTCAAACACATGGGGAGTGTTGTTCTGCCTTTTGCTGGGGCCTGAGTCTCACTCGTGAAAAGGTTTGGAATCCCTTTCAGTGCTCTCACGCACACACACAACAAAATGATTCCGATCTCAGGAGCGGCTGTTGTCGCTGAAGCACGGATTCTCTACCGAGGTTTCCTTCCTGTTAGGTGGCTGACTTTCAGCCTGCACGGTCCCCTGGGGCAACGCTACTAGCCCCATAACCATGATGGAATTTGTCTGCTGCCTTCTGTACCGGCCTGTCTCTACCCTGATTTTACAAAATGGAACCAGTCCCGTGGCTCTCACGCACACTACACCCTAAACGGCTTCCTCCCACAGACAGGTCATCGGATGATAAAACAGTGTTTCTGTACACTGTTGTTTCTTCGAGTTAGAATTCTAGCGATTAGACTTCTATGCAAAAGTAGGGCCGCTGTGCTAGCTAAATCATACACACCGGGAATCTTGTCTTGCCTTTGCTGGGGCCTGAGTCTCCCTCGTAAAGAGCTTTGGACTCCCTTGCAGTGCTCTCAAGCATGCACACAACAAAATGCTTCCACCCTCAGGAGCGGCTGTTTTTAATGAAGCACAGATTCTCTACCGAGTTTTTCCTTCGAGTTAGGTGGCTGGCTTTCAGGCTGCATGCACCCCCGGGGCAATGCTACTAGCCCCATAACCATGATTTGATTTGTGAGCTGCCATTCGTACGGGCCTGTCTCTACCCCGAGTTTACGAAATGGCACAAGTCCCGTGACTCTCATCCACACTATACCCTAAACAGCTTCCTCGCACAGAGAGGTCTTTGGAAGCTAAAACACTGTTTCTGTACACTCTTCTTTCTTCCAGTTGGAACGCCTGCGATTAGATTTCCATGGAAAAGTAGGGCCGCAGTGCTATCTAAAACAAAAACACGGGGAGTCTTGTCCTACCTTTTGCTGGGGCCTGAGTCTCACTCGTAAAAAGCTTTGTACTCCCTTACAGTGATCGCACACACGCACACAACAAAATGCTTCCACCCTCAGGAGCGGCTGTTTTCACTGAAGCACGGATTCTGTACCGAGTTTTTCCTTCGAGTTAGGGGGCGGAATTTCAGCCTGCACGCTCCGCGGGGGCAGCGCTACTAGCCCCATAACCATGATTTGATTTGTGAGCTGCCATTTGTACGGGCCTGTCTCTACCCCGATTTTACGAAATGGCACCAGTCCCGTGACTCTCATCCACACTACACCCTAAACGGCTTCCTCGCACAAAGAGGTCGTCGGAAGCTAAAACACTGTTTTGCTACACTGTTGTTTCTTCGAGTTAGAATCCTAGCGATTAGACTTCTATGCAAAAGTAGGGCCGCTCTGCTAGCTAAATCATACACACCGGGAGTCTTGCCTTGCCTTGGCTGGGGCCTGAGTCTCACTCGTAAAGAGCTTTGGACTGCCTTGCAGTGCTCTCACGCATGCACACAACAAAATGCTTCCACCCTCAGGAGCGGCTGTTTTTAATGAAGCACAGATCCTCTACCGAGTTTCTCCTTCGAGTTAGGTGAATGGCTTTCAGCCTGCACGCACCGCCGGGGCAATGCTACTAGCCCCATAACCATGATTTGATTTGTGAGCTGCCATTTGTACGGGCCTGTCTCTACCCCGATTTTACGAAATGGCACCAGTCCCGTGACTCTCACCCACACTACACCCTAAACTGCTTCCTCCCACAGAGAGGTCGTTAGAAGCTAAAACACTGTTTCTGTCCACTGTTGTTTCTTCGAGTTAGAATGCTAGCGATTAGACTTCCATGCAAAAGTAGGGCCACTGTGTTAGCTAAATGAAACACACTGGGAGTCTTGTCTTGCCTTTGCTGGGGCCTGAGTCTCACTCGTAAAGAGCTTTGGACTCCCTTGCAGTGCTCTCACGCATGCACACAACAAAATGCTTCCACCCTCAGGAGCGGCTGTTTTCAATGAAGCACAGATCCTCTACCGAGTTTTTCCTTCGAGTTAGGTGGCTGGTGTTCAGGCTGCACGCACCCCCGGGGCAATGCTACTAGCCCCATAACCATGATGTGATTTGTGAGCTGCCTTCTGTACCGACCTGTCTCTACCCCGATTTTACGAACTGGAACCAGTCCCGTGGCTCTCACCCAAACTAAACCCTAAACTGCTTCCTCCCACAGAGAGGTCATTGGAAGCTAAAACCCTGTTTCTGTACACTGTTGTTTGTTCGAGTTAGAACCCTACCGATTAGACTTCTATGCAAAAGTAGGGCCGCAGTGCATGCTAGGTCAAACACACCGGGAGTCTTGTCCTGCCTTTTGGTGGGGCCTGAGTCTCACTCGTAAGAGCTTTAGACTCCCTTGCAGTGCTCTCACGCACGCACACAACAAAATGCTTCCACCCTCAGGAGCGGGTTTTTTCGCCGAAGCACGGATTCTCTAGCGAGTTTTTCTTTCGAGTTAGGTGGCTGACTTTCAGCCTGCACGGTCCCCTGGGGCAACGCTACTAACCCCATAACCATGATGTGATTTGTGAGCTGCCTTCTGTTCCGGCCTGTCTCTGCCCCGATTTTACGAACTGGAACTCATCCCCAGGCTCTCACCCACAGTACACCCTAAACGGCTTCCTCCCATAGAGAGGTCGTCGGAAGATAAAACAGTGTTTCTATACACTGTTGTTTCTTCGAGTTAGAATTCTAGCGATTAGACTCCTATGCAAAAGTAGGGCCGCTGTGCTAGGTAAATCATACACACCGGGAGTCTTGCCTTGCCTTGGCTGGGGCCTGAGTCTCACTCGTAAAGGGCTTTGGACTCCCTTGCAGTGCTCTCACGCATGCACACAACAAAATGCTTCCACCCTCAGGAGTGGCTATTTTTAATGAAGCACAGATCCTCTACCGAGTTTTTCTTTCGAGTTTGGTGGCTGGCTTTCAGGCTGCACGCACCCCCGGGGCAATGCTACTAGCCCCATAACCATGATTCGATTTGTGAGCTACCATTTGTACGGTCCTGTCTCTACCCCGATTTTACGAAATGGAACTCATCCCCAGGCTCTCACCCACAGTACACCCTAAACGGCTTCCTCCCACAGAGAGGTCGTCGGAAGATAAAACAGTGTTTCTGTACACGGTTGTTACTTCGAGTTAGAATTCTAGCGATTAGACTTATATGCAGAAGTAGGGCCGCTGTGCTAGCTAAATCATACACCCCGGGACTCTTGTCCTCCCCTTTGATGGGGTTTGAGTCTCACTCGTAAAAAGCTTTGGTCTCCCTTGCAGTGCTCTCACGCACGTACACAACAGAATGCTTCCACCCTCAGGAGCGGCTGTTTTCAATGAAGCACGGATTCTCTATGGAGTTTTTCCTTCGAGTTAGGTCGCTGACTTTCAGCCTGCACGAGCCTCAGGGGCAACGCTGCTAGCCCCGAAACGATGGTGTGATTTGTGAGCTGCCTTCTGTACTGGCCTGTCTCTACCCCGATTTTACGAAATGGAACCCATCCGCAGGCTCTCACCCACAGTACACGCTAAACTGCTTCCTCCCACAGAGAGGTCGTCGGAAGCTAAAACACTGTTTCTGTACACTGTTGTTTCTTCGAGTTAGAACGCTAGTTATTCGACTTCCATGCAAAGGTAGGGCCGCAGTGCAAGCTTAATCAAAGACACGGGGAGTGTTCTGCCTTTGGCTGGGGCCTGAGTCTCACTCGTGAAAAAGTTTGGAATCCCTTTCAGTGCTCTCACGCACGCACACAAAGAAATGCTTCCGCCCTCAGGAGCGGCTGTTGTCGCTGAAGCACGGATTATCTACCGAGGTTTCCTTCGTGTTAGGTGGCTGACTTTCCGCCTGAACGCTCCCTCGTGGCCACGCTACTAGCCCCATAAACATGATGTGATTTGTGAGCTGCCTTCTGTTCCGGCCTGTCTCTACCACGATTTTACGAAATGGAGCCCATCCCCAGGCTCTCACACACAGTACACCCTAAACTGCTTCCTCCCACAGAGAGATCGTCGGAAGCTAAAACACTGTTTCTGTACACTGTTGTTTGTTCGAGTTAGAACGCTACCGATTAGACTTCAATGCAAAAGTAAGGCCGCAGTGCATGCTAGGTCAAACACACCGGGAGTCTTGTCCTGCCTTTTGGTGGGGCCTGAGTCTCACTCGTAAGAGCTTTAGACTCCCTTGCAGTGTTCTCACGCACGCACACAACAAAATGCTTCCACCCTCAGGAGCGGCTGTTTTTGCTGAAGCACGGATTCTCTAGCGAGTTTTTCCTTGGAGTTAGGTGGCTGACTTTCAGCCTGCACCGTCCCCTGGGGCAACGCTACTAGCCCCATAACGATGATGTGATTTGTGAGCTGCCTTCTGTACCGGCCTGCCGCTACACCGATTTTACGAAATGGAACTCATCCCCAGGCTCTCACCCACAGTACACCCTAAACGGCTTCCTCCCATAGAGAGGTCGTCGGAAGATAAAACAGTGTTTCTGTACACTGTTGTTTCTTCGAGTTAGAATCCTAGCGATTAGACTTCTATGCAAAAGCAGGGCCGCTGTGCTAGCTAACTCATACACACCGGGAGTCTTGTCCTGCCCTTTGATGGGGTTTGAGTCTCACTCGTAAAAAGCTTTGGTCTCCCTTGCAGTCCTCTCACGCACGTACACAACAAAATGCTTCCACCCTCAGGAGCGGCTGTTTTCAATGAAGCACGGATTCTCTACCGAGTTTTTCCTTCGAGTTAGGTCACTGACTTTCAGCCTGCACGAGCCTCAGGGGCAACGCTGCTAGCCTCGAAACGATGGTGTGATTTGTGAGCTGCCTTCTGTACCGGCCTGTCTCTACCCGGATTTTACGAAATGGAACCCATCCGCAGGCTCTCACCCACAGTACACGCTAAACTGCTTCCTCGCACAGAGAGGTCGTCGGAAGCTAAAACACTGTTTCTCTACACTGTTGTTTCTTCGAGTTAGAACGCTAGTTATTCGACTTCCATGCAAAGGTAGGGCCGCAGTGCTAGCTTAATCGAAGACACGGGGAGTCTTGTCCTGCCTTTTCCTTGGGCCTGAGTCTCACTCGTAAAAGTTTTGGACTCCCTAGCTGTGCTCTCAAGCACGCACACAACAAAATGCTTCCACCCTCAGGAGCGGCTGTTTTCGCTGAAGCACGGATTCTGTACCGAGTTTTTCCTTCGAGTTAGGTGGCTGAATTTCAGCCTCCACGCTCCGCGGGGGCAGCGCTACTAGCCCCATAACCATGATTTGATTTGTGAGCTGCCATTTGTACGGGCCTGTCTCTACCCCGATTTTACGAAATGGCACCAGTCCCGTGACTCTCACCCACACTACACCCTAAACTGCTTCCTCCCACAGAGAGGTCGTCGGAAGCTGAAACTCTGTTTCTGTACACTGTTGTTTCTTCGAGTTAGAATGCTAGCGATTAGACTTCCATGCAAAAGTAGGGCCACTGTGCTAGCTAAATGAAACACACCGGGAGTCTTGTCTTGCCTTTGCTGGGGCCTGAGTCTCACTCGTAAAGAGCTTTGGACTCCCTTGCAGTGCTGTCACGCATGCACACAACAAAATGCTTCCACCCTCAGGAGCGGCTGTTTTCAATGAAGCACAGATCGTCTACCGAGTTTTTCCTTCGAGTTAGGTGGCTCGCTTTCAGCCTGCACGCACCCCCGGGGCAATGCTACTAGCCCCATAACCATGATGTGATTTGTGAGCTGCCTTCTGTACCGACCTGTCTCTACCCCGATTTTACGAAATGGAACCAGTCTCGTGGCTCTCACCCAAACTAAACCCTAAACTTCTTCCTCCCACAGAGAGGTCATTGGAAGCTAAAACCCTGTTTCTGTACACTGTTGTTTGTTCGAGTAGAACCCTATTGATTAGACTTCAATGCAAAAGTAGGGCCGCTGTGCTAGCTTAGTCAAACACATGGGGAGTGTTGTTCTGCCTTTTGCTGGGGCCTGAGTCTCACTCGTGAAAAGGTTTGGAATCCCTTTCAGTGCTCTCACGCACACACACAACAAAATGATTCCGATCTCAGGAGCGGCTGTTGTCGCTGAAGCACGGATTCTCTACCGAGGTTTCCTTCCTGTTAGGTGGCTGACTTTCAGCCTGCACGGTCCCCTGGGGCAACGCTACTAGCCCCATAACCATGATGGAATTTGTCTGCTGCCTTCTGTACCGGCCTGTCTCTACCCTGATTTTACAAAATGGAACCAGTCCCGTGGCTCTCACGCACACTACACCCTAAACGGCTTCCTCCCACAGACAGGTCATCGGATGATAAAACAGTGTTTCTGTACACTGTTGTTTCTTCGAGTTAGAATTCTAGCGATTAGACTTCTATGCAAAAGTAGGGCCGCTGTGCTAGCTAAATCATACACACCGGGAATCTTGTCTTGCCTTTGCTGGGGCCTGAGTCTCCCTCGTAAAGAGCTTTGGACTCCCTTGCAGTGCTCTCAAGCATGCACACAACAAAATGCTTCCACCCTCAGGAGCGGCTGTTTTTAATGAAGCACAGATTCTCTACCGAGTTTTTCCTTCGAGTTAGGTGGCTGGCTTTCAGGCTGCATGCACCCCCGGGGCAATGCTACTAGCCCCATAACCATGATTTGATTTGTGAGCTGCCATTCGTACGGGCCTGTCTCTACCCCGATTTTACGAAATGGCACAAGTCCCGTGACTCTCATCCACACTATACCCTAAACAGCTTCCTCGCACAGAGAGGTCTTTGGAAGCTAAAACACTGTTTCTGTACACTCTTCTTTCTTCCAGTTGGAACGCTTGCGATTAGATTTCCATGGAAAAGTAGGGCCGCAGTGCTATCTAAAACAAAAACACGGGGAGTCTTGTCCTACCTTTTGCTGCGGCCTGAGTCTCACTCGTAAAAAGCTTTGTACTCCCTTACAGTGATCGCACACACGCACACAACAAAATGCTTCCACCCTCAGGAGCGGCTGTTTTCACTGAAGCACGGATTCTGTACCGAGTTTTTCCTTCGAGTTAGGGGGCGGAATTTCAGCCTGCACGCTCCGCGGGGGCAGCGCTACTAGCCCCATAACCATGATTTGATTTGTGAGCTGCCATTTGTACGGGCCTGTCTCTACCCCGATTTTACGAAATGGCACCAGTCCCGTGACTCTCATCCACACTACACCCTAAACGGCTTCCTCGCACAAAGAGGTCGTCGGAAGCTAAAACACTGTTTTGCTACACTGTTGTTTCTTCGAGTTAGAATCCTAGCGATTAGACTTCTATGCAAAAGTAGGGCCGCTCTGCTAGCTAAATCATACACACCGGGAGTCTTGCCTTGCCTTGGCTGGGGCCTGAGTCTCACTCGTAAAGAGCTTTGGACTGCCTTGCAGTGCTCTCACGCATGCACACAACAAAATGCTTCCACCCTCAGGAGCGGCTGTTTTTAATGAAGCACAGATCCTCTACCGAGTTTCTCCTTCGAGTTAGGTGAATGGCTTTCACCCTGCACGCACCGCCGGGGCAATGCTACTAGCCCCATAACCATGATTTGATTTGTGAGCTGCCATTTGTACGGGCCTGTCTCTACCCCGATTTTACAAAATGGCACCAGTCCCGTGACTCTCACCCACACTACACCCTAAACTGCTTCCTCCCACAGAGAGGTCGTTAGAAGCTAAAACACTGTTTCTGTCCACTGTTGTTTCTTCGAGTTAGAATGCTAGCGATTAGACTTCCATGCAAAAGTAGGGCCACTGTGTTAGCTAAATGAAACACACTGGGAGTCTTGTCTTGCCTTTGCTGGGGCCTGAGTCTCACTCGTAAAGAGCTTTGGACTCCCTTGCAGTGCTCTCACGCATGCACACAACAAAATGCTTCCACCCTCAGGAGCGGCTGTTTTCAATGAAGCACAGATCCTCTACCGAGTTTTTCCTTCGAGTTAGGTGGCTGGTGTTCAGGCTGCACGCACCCCCGGGGCAATGCTACTAGCCCCATAACCATGATGTGATTTGTGAGCTGCCTTCTGTACCGACCTGTCTCTACCCCGATTTTACGAACTGGAACCAGTCCCGTGGCTCTCACCCAAACTAAACCCTAAACTGCTTCCTCCCACAGAGAGGTCATTGGAAGCTAAAACCCTGTTTCTGTACACTGTTGTTTGTTTGAGTTAGAACCCTACCGATTAGACTTCTATGCAAAAGTAGGGCCGCAGTGCATGCTAGGTCAAACACACCGGGAGTCTTGTCCTGCCTTTTGGTGGGGCCTGAGTCTCACTCGTAAGAGCTTTAGACTCCCTTGCAGTGCTCTCACGCACGCACACAACAAAATGCTTCCACCCTCAGGAGCGGCTGTTTTCGCTGAAGCACGGATTCTCTAGTGAGTTTTTCCTTCGAGTTAGGTGGCTGACTTTCAGCCTGCACGGTCCCCTGGGGCAACGCTACTAACCCCATAACCATGATGTGATTTGTGAGCTGCCTTCTGTTCCGGCCTGTCTCTACCCCGATTTTACGAACTGGAACTCATCCCCAGGCTCTCACCCACAGTACACCCTAAACGGCTTCCTCCCATAGAGAGGTCGTCGGAAGATAAAACAGTGTTTCTATACACTGTTGTTTCTTCGAGTTAGAATTCTAGCGATTAGACTCCTATGCAAAAGTAGGGCCGCTGTGCTAGGTAAATCATACACACCGGGAGTCTTGCCTTGCCTTGGCTGGGGCCTGAGTCTCACTCGTAAAGGGCTTTGGACTCCCTTGCAGTGCTCTCACGCATGCACACAACAAAATGCTTCCACCCTCAGGAGTGGCTGTTTTTAATGAAGCACAGATCCTCTACCGAGTTTTTCCTTCGAGTTTGGTGCCTGGCTGTCAGGCTGCACGCACCCCCGGGGCAATGCTACTAGCCCCATAACCATGATTCGATTTGTGAGCTGCCATTTGTACGGTCCTGTCTCTACCCCGATTTTACGAAATGGAACTCATCCCCAGGCTCTCACCCACAGTACACCCTAAACGGCTTCCTCCCACAGAGAGGTCGTCGGAAGATAAAACAGTGTTTCTGTACACGGTTGTTACTTCGAGTTAGAATTCTAGCGATTAGACTTCTATGCAGAAGTAGGGCCGCTGTGCTAGCTAAATCATACACCCCGGGACTCTTGTCCTCCCCTTTGATGGGGTTTGAGTCTCACTCGTAAAAAGCTTTGGTCTCCCTTGCAGTGCTCTCACGCACGTACACAACAGAATGCTTCCACCCTCAGGAGCGGCTGTTTTCAATGAAGCACGGATTCTCTATGGAGTTTTTCCTTCGAGTTAGGTCGCTGACTTTCAGCCTGCACGAGCCTCAGGGGCAACGCTGCTAGCCCCGAAACGATGGTGTGATTTGTGAGCTGCCTTCTGTACTGGCCTGTCTCTACCCCGATTTTACGAAATGGAACCCATCCGCAGGCTCTCACCCACAGTACACGCTAAACTGCTTCCTCCCACAGAGAGGTCGTCGGAAGCTAAAACACTGTTTCTCTACACTGTTGTTTTTTCGAGTTAGAACGCTAGTTATTCCACTTCCATGCAAAGGTAGGGCCGCAGTGCTAGCTTAATCAAAGACAGGGGGAGTGTTCTGCCTTTGGCTGGGGCCTGAGTCTCACTCGTGAAAAAGTTTGGAATCCCTTTCAGTGCTCTCACGCACGCACACAAAGAAATGCTTCCGCCCTCAGGAGCGGCTGTTGTCGCTGAAGCACGGATTATCTACCGAGGTTTCCTTCGTGTTAGGTGGCTGACTTTCCGCCTGAACGCTCCCTCGTGGCCACGCTACTAGCCCCATAAACATGATGTGATTTGTGAGCTGCCTTCTGTTCCGGCCTGTCTCTACCACGATTTTACGAAATGGAGCCCATCCCCAGGCTCTCACACACAGTACACCCTAAACTGCTTCCTCCCACAGAGAGATCGTCGGAAGCTAAAACACTGTTTCTGTACACTGTTGTTTGTTCGAGTTAGAACGCTACCGATTAGACTTCAATGCAAAAGTAAGGCCGCAGTGCATGCTAGGTCAAACACACCGGGAGTCTTGTCCTGCCTTTTGGTGGGGCCTGAGTCTCACTCGTAAGAGCTTTAGACTCCCTTGCAGTGTTCTCACGCACGCACACAACAAAATGCTTCCACCCTCAGGAGCGGCTGTTTTTGCTGAAGCACGGATTCTCTAGCGAGTTTTTCCTTGGAGTTAGGTGGCTGACTTTCAGCCTGCACCGTCCCCTGGGGCAACGCTACTAGCCCCATAACGATGATGTGATTTGTGAGCTGCCTTCTGTACCGGCCTGCCGCTACACCGATTTTACGAAATGGAACTCATCCCCAGGCTCTCACCCACAGTACACCCTAAACGGCTTCCTCCCATAGAGAGGTCGTCGGAAGATAAAACAGTGTTTCTGTACACTGTTGTTTCTTCGAGTTAGAATCCTAGCGATTAGACTTCTATGCAAAAGCAGGGCCGCTGTGCTAGCTAACTCATACACACCGGGAGTCTTGTCCTGCCCTTTGATGGGGTTTGAGTCTCACTCGTAAAAAGCTTTGGTCTCCCTTGCAGTCCTCTCACGCACGTACACAACAAAATGCTTCCACCCTCAGGAGCGGCTGTTTTCAATGAAGCACGGATTCTCTACCGAGTTTTTCCTTCGAGTTAGGTCACTGACTTTCAGCCTGCACCAGCCTCAGGGGCAACGCTGCTAGCCCCGAAACGATGGTGTGATTTGTGAGCTGCCTTCTGTACCGGCCTGTCTCTACCCGGATTTTACGAAATGGAACCCATCCGCAGGCTCTCACCCACAGTACACGCTAAACTGCTTCCTCCCACAGAGAGGTCGTCGGAAGCTAAAACACTGTTTCTCTACACTGTTGTTTCTTCGAGTTAGAACGCTAGTTATTCGACTTCCATGCAAAGGTAGGGCCGCAGTGCTAGCTTAATCGAAGACACGGGGAGTCTTGTCCTGCCTTTTCCTTGGGCCTGAGTCTCACTCGTAAAAGTTTTGGACTCCCTAGCTGTGCTCTCAAGCACGCACACAACAAAATGCTTCCACCCTCAGGAGCGGCTGTTTTCGCTGAAGCACGGATTCTGTACCGAGTTTTTCCTTCGAGTTAGGTGGCTGAATTTCAGCCTCCACGCTCTGCGGGGGCAGCGCTACTAGCCCCATAACCATGATTTGATTTGTGAGCTGCCATTTGTACGGGCCTGTCTCTACCCCGATTTTACGAAATGGCACCAGTCCCGTGACTCTCACCCACACTACACCCTAAACTGCTTCCTCCCACAGAGAGGTCGTCGGAAGCTGAAACTCTGTTTCTGTACACTGTTGTTTCTTCGAGTTAGAATGCTAGCGATTAGACTTCCATGCAAAAGTAGGGCCACTGTGCTAGCTAAATGAAACACACCGGGAGTCTTGTCTTGCCTTTGCTGGGGCCTGAGTCTCACTCGTAAAGAGCTTTGGACTCCCTTGCAGTGCTGTCACGCATGCACACAACAAAATGCTTCCACCCTCAGGAGCGGCTGTTTTGAATGAAGCACAGATCGTCTACCGAGTTTTTCCTTCGAGTTAGGTGGCTCGCTTTCAGCCTGCACGCACCCCCGGGGCAATGCTACTAGCCCCATAACCATGATGTGATTTGTGAGCTGCCTTCTGTACCGACCTGTCTCTACCCCGATTTTACGAACTGGAACCAGTCCCGTGGCTCTCACCCAAACTAAACCCTAAACTTCTTCCTCCCACAGAGAGGTCATTGGAAGCTAAAACCCTGTTTCTGTACACTGTTGTTTGTTCGAGTAGAACCCTATTGATTAGACTTCAATGCAAAAGTAGGGCCGCTGTGCTAGCTTAGTCAAACACATGGGGAGTGTTGTTCTGCCTTTTGCTGGGGCCTGAGTCTCACTCGTGAAAAGGTTTGGAATCCCTTTCAGTGCTCTCACGCACACACACAACAAAATGATTCCGATCTCAGGAGCGGCTGTTGTCGCTGAAGCACGGATTCTCTACCGAGGTTTCCTTCCTGTTAGGTGGCTGACTTTCAGCCTGCACGGTCCCCTGGGGCAACGCTACTAGCCCCATAACCATGATGGAATTTGTCTGCTGCCTTCTGTACCGGCCTGTCTCTACCCTGATTTTACAAAATGGAACCAGTCCCGTGGCTCTCACGCACACTACACCCTAAACGGCTTCCTCCCACAGACAGGTCATCGGATGATAAAACAGTGTTTCTGTACACTGTTGTTTCTTCGAGTTAGAATTCTAGCGATTAGACTTCTATGCAAAAGTAGGGCCGCTGTGCTAGCTAAATCATACACACCGGGAATCTTGTCTTGCCTTTGCTGGGGCCTGAGTCTCCCTCGTAAAGAGCTTTGGACTCCCTTGCAGTGCTCTCAAGCATGCACACAACAAAATGCTTCCACCCTCAGGAGCGGCTGTTTTTAATGAAGCACAGATTCTCTACCGAGTTTTTCCTTCGAGTTAGGTGGCTGGCTTTCAGGCTGCATGCACCCCCGGGGCAATGCTACTAGCCCCATAACCATGATTTGATTTGTGAGCTGCCATTCGTACGGGCCTGTCTCTACCCCGATTTTACGAAATGGCACAAGTCCCGTGACTCTCATCCACACTATACCCTAAACAGCCTCCTCGCCCAGAGAGGACTTTGGAAGCTAAAACACTGTTTCTGTACACTCTTCTTTCTTCCAGTTGGAACGCCTGCGATTAGATTTCCATGGAAAAGTAGGGCCGCAGTGCTATCTAAAACAAAAACACGGGGAGTCTTGTCCTACCTTTTGCTGGGGCCTGAGTCTCACTCGTAAAAAGCTTTGTACTCCCTTACAGTGATCGCACACACGCACACAACAAAATGCTTCCACCCTCAGGAGCGGCTGTTTTCACTGAAGCACGGATTCTGTACCGAGTTTTTCCTTCGAGTTAGGGGGCGGAATTTCAGCCTGCACGCTCCGCGGGGGCAGCGCTACTAGCCCCATAACCATGATTTGATTTGTGAGCTGCCATTTGTACGGGCCTGTCTCTACCCCGATTTTACGAAATGGCACCAGTCCCGTGACTCTCATCCACACTACACCCTAAACGGCTTCCTCGCACAAAGAGGTCGTCGGAAGCTAAAACACTGTTTTGCTACACTGTTGTTTCTTCGAGTTAGAATCCTAGCGATTAGACTTCTATGCAAAAGTAGGGCCGCTCTGCTAGCTAAATCATACACACCGGGAGTCTTGCCTTGCCTTGGCTGGGGCCTGAGTCTCACTCGTAAAGAGCTTTGGACTGCCTTGCAGTGCTCTCACGCATGCACACAACAAAATGCTTCCACCCTCAGGAGCGGCTGTTTTTAATGAAGCACAGATCCTCTACCGAGTTTCTCCTTCGAGTTAGGTGAATGGCTTTCACCCTGCACGCACCGCCGGGGCAATGCTACTAGCCCCATAACCATGATTTGATTTGTGAGCTGCCATTTGTACGGGCCTGTCTCTACCCCGATTTTACAAAATGGCACCAGTCCCGTGACTCTCACCCACACTACACCCTAAACTGCTTCCTCCCACAGAGAGGTCGTTAGAAGCTAAAACACTGTTTCTGTCCACTGTTGTTTCTTCGAGTTAGAATGCTAGCGATTAGACTTCCATGCAAAAGTAGGGCCACTGTGTTAGCTAAATGAAACACACTGGGAGTCTTGTCTTGCCTTTGCTGGGGCCTGAGTCTCACTCGTAAAGAGCTTTGGACTCCCTTGCAGTGCTCTCACGCATGCACACAACAAAATGCTTCCACCCTCAGGAGCGGCTGTTTTCAATGAAGCACAGATCCTCTACCGAGTTTTTCCTTCGAGTTAGGTGGCTGGTGTTCAGGCTGCACGCACCCCCGGGGCAATGCTACTAGCCCCATAACCATGATGTGATTTGTGAGCTGCCTTCTGTACCGACCTGTCTCTACCCCGATTTTACGAACTGGAACCAGTCCCGTGGCTCTCACCCAAACTAAACCCTAAACTGCTTCCTCCCACAGAGAGGTCATTGGAAGCTAAAAGCCTGTTTCTGTACACTGTTGTTTGTTCGAGTTAGAACCCTACCGATTAGACTTCTATGCAAAAGTAGGGCCGCAGTGCATGCTAGGTCAAACACACCGGGAGTCTTGTCCTGCCTTTTGGTGGGGCCTGAGTCTCACTCGTAAGAGCTTTAGACTCCCTTGCAGTGCTCTCACGCACGCACACAACAAAATGCTTCCACCCTCAGGAGCGGCTTTTTTCGCCGAAGCACGGATTCTCTAGCGAGTTTTTCCTTCGAGTTAGGTGGCTGACTTTCAGCCTGCACGGTCCCCTGGGGCAACGCTACTAACCCCATAACCATGATGTGATTTGTGAGCTGCCTTCTGTTCCGGCCTGTCTCTGCCCCGATTTTACGAACTGGAACTCATCCCCAGGCTCTCACCCACAGTACACCCTAAACGGCTTCCTCCCATAGAGAGGTCGTCGGAAGATAAAACAGTGTTTCTATACACTGTTGTTTCTTCGAGTTAGAATTCTAGCGATTAGACTCCTATGCAAAAGTAGGGCCGCTGTGCTAGGTAAATCATACACACCGGGAGTCTTGCCTTGCCTTGGCTGGGGCCTGAGTCTCACTCGTAAAGGGCTTTGGACTCCCTTGCAGTGCTCTCAAGCATGCACACAACAAAATGCTTCCACCCTCAGGAGTGGCTATTTTTAATGAAGCACAGATCCTCTACCGAGTTTTTCTTTCGAGTTTGGTGGCTGGCTTTCAGGCTGCACACACCCCCGGGGCAATGCTACTAGCCCCATAACCATGATTCGATTTGTGAGCTGCCATTTGTACGGTCCTGTCTCTACCCCGATTTTACGAAATGGAACTCATCCCCAGGCTCTCACCCACAGTACACCCTAAACGGCTTCCTCCCACAGAGAGGTCGTCGGAAGATAAAACAGTGTTTCTGTACACGGTTGTTAATTCGAGTTAGAATTCTAGCGATTAGACTTCTATGCAGAAGTAGGGCCGCTGTGCTAGCTAAATCATACACCCCGGGACTCTTGTCCTCCCCTTTGATGGGGTTTGAGTCTCACTCGTAAAAAGCTTTGGTCTCCCTTGCAGTGCTCTCACGCACGTACACAACAGAATGCTTCCACCCTCAGGAGCGGCTGTTTTCAATGAAGCACGGATTCTCTATGGAGTTTTTCCTTCGAGTTAGGTCGCTGACTTTCAGCCTGCACGAGCCTCAGGGGCAACGCTGCTAGCCCCGAAACGATGGTGTGATTTGTGAGCTGCCTTCTGTACTGGCCTGTCTCTACCCTGATTTTACGAAATGGAACCCATCCGCAGGCTCTCACCCACAGTACACGCTAAACTGCTTCCTCCCACAGAGAGGTCGTCGGAAGCTAAAACACTGTTTCTCTACACTGTTGTTTCTTCGATTTAGAACGCTAGTTATTCCACTTCCATGCAAAGGTAGGGCCGCAGTGCTAGCTTAATCAAAGACAGGGGGAGTGTTCTGCCTTTGGCTGGGGCCTGAGTCTCACTCGTGAAAAAGTTTGGAATCCCTTTCAGTGCTCTCACGCACGCACACAAAGAAATGCTTCCGCCCTCAGGAGCGGCTGTTGTCGCTGAAGCACGGATTATCTACCGAGGTTTCCTTCGTGTTAGGTGGCTGACTTTCCGCCTGAACGCTCCCTCGTGGCCACGCTACTAGCCCCATAAACATGATGTGATTTGTGAGCTGCCTTCTGTTCCGGCCTGTCTCTACCACGATTTTACGAAATGGAGCCCATCCCCAGGCTCTCACACACAGTACACCCTAAACTGCTTCCTCCCACAGAGAGATCGTCGGAAGCTAAAACACTGTTTCTGTACACTGTTGTTTGTTCGAGTTAGAACGCTACCGATTAGACTTCAATGCAAAAGTAAGGCCGCAGTGCATGCTAGGTCAAACACACCGGGAGTCTTGTCCTGCCTTTTGGTGGGGCCTGAGTCTCACTCGTAAGAGCTTTAGACTCCCTTGCAGTGCCTCCCGCACGCACACAACAAAATGCTTCCACCCTCAGGAGCGGCTGTTTTCGGTGAAGCACGGATTCTCTAGCGAGTTTTTCCTTCGAGTTAGGTGGCTGACTTTCAGCCTGCACCGTCCCCTGGGGCAACGCTACTAGCCCAATAACGATGATGTGATTTGTGAGCTGCCTTCTGTACCGGCCTGCCGCTACACCGATTTTACGAAATGGAACTCATCCCCAGGCTCTCACCCACAGTACACCCTAAACGGCTTCCTCCCATAGAGAGGTCGTCGGAAGATAAAACAGTGTTTCTGTACACTGTTGTTTCTTCGAGTTAGAATCCTAGCGATTAGACTTCTATGCAAAAGCAGGGCCGCTGTGCTAGCTAACTCATACACACCGGGAGTCTTGTCCTGCCCTTTGATGGGGTTTGAGTCTCACTCGTAAAAAGCTTTGGTCTCCCTTGCAGTCCTCTCACGCACGTACACAACAAAATGCTTCCACCCTCAGGAGCGGCTGTTTTCAATGAAGCACGGATTCTCTACCGAGTTTTTCCTTCGAGTTAGGTCACTGACTTTCAGCCTGCACGAGCCTCAGGGGCAACGCTGCTAGCCCCGAAACGATGGTGTGATTTGTGAGCTGCCTTCTGTACCGGCCTGTCTCTACCCGGATTTTACGAAATGGAACCCATCCGCAGGCTCTCACCCACAGTACACGCTAAACTGCTTCCTCGCACAGAGAGGTCGTCGGAAGCTAAAACACTGTTTCTCTACACTGTTGTTTCTTCGAGTTAGAACGCTAGTTATTCGACTTCCATGCAAAGGTAGGGCCGCAGTGCTAGCTTAATCGAAGACACGGGGAGTCTTGTCCTGCCTTTTCCTTGGGCCTGAGTCTCACTCGTAAAAGTTTTGGACTCCCTAGCTGTGCTCTCAAGCACGCACACAACAAAATGCTTCCACCCTCAGGAGCGGCTGTTTTCGCTGAAGCACGGATTCTGTACCGAGTTTTTCCTTCGAGTTAGGTGGCTGAATTTCAGCCTCCACGCTCCGCGGGGGCAGCGCTACTAGCCCCATAACCATGATTTGATTTGTGAGCTGCCATTTGTACGGGCTTGTCTCTACCCCGATTTTACGAAATGGCACCAGTCCCGTGACTCTCACCCACACTACACCCTAAACTGCTTCCTCCCACAGAGAGGTCGTCGGAAGCTGAAACTCTGTTTCTGTACACTGTTGTTTCTTCGAGTTAGAATGCTAGCGATTAGACTTCCATGCAAAAGTAGGGCCACTGTGCTAGCTAAATGAAACACACCGGGAGTCTTGTCTTGCCTTTGCTGGGGCCTGAGTCTCACTCGTAAAGAGCTTTGGACTCCCTTGCAGTGCTGTCACGCATGCACACAACAAAATGCTTCCACCCTCAGGAGCGGCTGTTTTCAATGAAGCACAGATCGTCTACCGAGTTTTTCCTTCGAGTTAGGTGGCTCGCTTTCAGCCTGCACGCACCCCCGGGGCAATGCTACTAGCCCCATAACCATGATGTGATTTGTGAGCTGCCTTCTGTACCGACCTGTCTCTACCCCGATTTTACGAACTGGAACCAGTCCCGTGGCTCTCACCCAAACTAAACCCTAAACTTCTTCCTCCCACAGAGAGGTCATTGGAAGCTAAAACCCTGTTTCTGTACACTGTTGTTTGTTCGAGTAGAACCCTATTGATTAGACTTCAATGCAAAAGTAGGGCCGCTGTGCTAGCTTAGTCAAACACATGGGGAGTGTTGTTCTGCCTTTTGCTGGGGCCTGAGTCTCACTCGTGAAAAGGTTTGGAATCCCTTTCAGTGCTCTCACGCACACACACAACAAAATGATTCCGATCTCAGGAGCGGCTGTTGTCGCTGAAGCACGGATTCTCTACCGAGGTTTCCTTCCTGTTAGGTGGCTGACTTTCAGCCTGCACGGTCCCCTGGGGCAACGCTACTAGCCCCATAACCATGATGGAATTTGTCTGCTGCCTTCTGTACCGGCCTGTCTCTACCCTGATTTTACAAAATGGAACCAGTCCCGTGGCTCTCACGCACACTACACCCTAAACGGCTTCCTCCCACAGACAGGTCATCGGATGATAAAACAGTGTTTCTGTACACTGTTGTTTCTTCGAGTTAGAATTCTAGCGATTAGACTTCTATGCAAAAGTAGGGCCGCTGTGCTAGCTAAATCATACACACCGGGAATCTTGTCTTGCCTTTGCTGGGGCCTGAGTCTCCCTCGTAAAGAGCTTTGGACTCCCTTGCAGTGCTCTCAAGCATGCACACAACAAAATGCTTCCACCCTCAGGAGCGGCTGTTTTTAATGAAGCACAGATTCTCTACCGAGTTTTTCCTTCGAGTTAGGTGGCTGGCTTTCAGGCTGCATGCACCCCCGGGGCAATGCTACTAGCCCCATAACCATGATTTGATTTGTGAGCTGCCATTCGTACGGGCCTGTCTCTACCCCGATTTTACGAAATGGCACAAGTCCCGTGACTCTCATCCACACTATACCCTAAACAGCTTCCTCGCACAGAGAGGTCTTTGGAAGCTAAAACACTGTTTCTGTACACTCTTCTTTCTTCCAGTTGGAACGCTTGCGATTAGATTTCCATGGAAAAGTAGGGCCGCAGTGCTATCTAAAACAAAAACACGGGGAGTCTTGTCCTACCTTTTGCTGCGGCCTGAGTCTCACTCGTAAAAAGCTTTGTACTCCCTTACAGTGATCGCACACACGCACACAACAAAATGCTTCCACCCTCAGGAGCGGCTGTTTTCACTGAAGCACGGATTCTGTACCGAGTTTTTCCTTCGAGTTAGGGGGCGGAATTTCAGCCTGCACGCTCCGCGGGGGCAGCGCTACTAGCCCCATAACCATGATTTGATTTGTGAGCTGCCATTTGTACGGGCCTGTCTCTACCCCGATTTTACGAAATGGCACCAGTCCCGTGACTCTCATCCACACTACACCCTAAACGGCTTCCTCGCACAAAGAGGTCGTCGGAAGCTAAAACACTGTTTTGCTACACTGTTGTTTCTTCGAGTTAGAATCCTAGCGATTAGACTTCTATGCAAAAGTAGGGCCGCTCTGCTAGCTAAATCATACACACCGGGAGTCTTGCCTTGCCTTGGCTGGGGCCTGAGTCTCACTCGTAAAGAGCTTTGGACTGCCTTGCAGTGCTCTCACGCATGCACACAACAAAATGCTTCCACCCTCAGGAGCGGCTGTTTTTAATGAAGCACAGATCCTCTACCGAGTTTCTCCTTCGAGTTAGGTGAATGGCTTTCACCCTGCACGCACCGCCGGGGCAATGCTACTAGCCCCATAACCATGA